>NC_133820.1:86365603-86516082 GCF_047830755.1 Zonotrichia albicollis | reverse complement strand
GCATGCATGCAGTATCAAAAAAGTCAGTATCATGTAGTCTTTGAAATTTGCTTTTGGAAGTAAACTATATAGTTCACACTCAGGTGTGAACTATACAGCAGAATTACATCCAAGTTTGTCTTAGAGGGAACTAGAAATTTCTCTGAGGAGAGAGCTTGTGAGTAAATTAAAAATTAAGCCATATGGATAATCAAGAGATGAAGACTCAGGGGACTTAATTTTCCTCAGTCTGCACTACAGTGATGCCTCTCTTTAAGCTGAAAGGTTTATAACACAACTCTTATCAGCACTTACAGTTGGATAGAGTTGGAGTAATAGAGTTTAAGGAAAATGTGACCAAATTGAAAAAAGGAAGTTAACTGTTTCAATATACATCCTAATTTTCCAACCATCTAAGATGATAATAAACTAAGTGTCATAATACTGGATTTGAATTAAAAAAATAAAAAACAAAAAAACAAAACTACTTGACAGAATAATGAGTATTAAATTACAGTGGTTACACATTACTGTTCTAATAACATGCTTCAGGAAGAAGTCCCTGTTTCCCTTCTGGAAGACCCACAGAGACCCAGCTATTAATATCTAGCATTTGACATTGTCCAATTAGTACCTATTTGTTCAGAGATCTATCCATCAGGTGCTTAGTGTGAATCACCCTTGTTTGCTCCTGCTCGTGGCATGACTATGGAAGGTTTCACCAAGTGAAAAGGGCGAGTTTAATTTTGTGTAATGATTAAAGAGGCAAAGAAATCCCCCCCGCAGTGGGAAGCTGTCCTTCTGTGTCCTGTTAGATGGATAGGAATAATCACACAGTTTTTACTTCATTCCTTCTCCCTAGACTCAGTCTGAAGTAGCTCAAAATACTTTACAAGAGATGTTCTGCTCTCTTAGTCCTCTGGGGCATTCTTTTAGCTGAAACAGTTTGCAATACTAAAAGAATTAAAATACTAATTGCAATACTAAGAATTTAAATACTAAAAGAATTGTTCTTTTAAGGCTACATTCCTCATAATGTGGCCAACTTAATTGTATTATTTTGATTGTCTCACATATACAAATTTTTTGTTTCTAGGTCAAGATACCAAGGTGCCAGCAAACAACCACGGCCTGGAAGAGGATGACTTGGCATGATCAGTGGACACTAGAGAGGTTTTGTAGGGAAATTACCTGTGAACCATAGTCATACAGGTTTTATAGGGAGAGGCCTGGTTTTGTCTCCTCCTAAAAGAACTGCATTTCAGAAGACACCTTAGAAACTCAGAGCAGATCAATTGAGGACAATAAGCTCAAGTACCCTGACACTATTTCCAGTACATTGGCGCATATTGGAATTATTTCTAAATTATACCTTGCCTACATAGCTGATAAATTTACATAACTTGAAGTTTTTAAATGCATCTTCAGTAAATACCTGTCAAGAATGGTTTTATTAGAGTTGATCCTGACAGAAAATGGTTGACCACCTGTAATCCTATCCTGCCCTGTTTTTATGATCCTATGATTAAATGTATAAATAACCTCAGGAGCAAGAAGCTTAAATTTAGATCACAGCAGGTTTTTTTTTTTTTTCCCCAAATAACTTCAAAAATAAGGTAGCAGACCACTTTCAAAGGTCACTTAACATTCCAGTAAATGTAGCCTTGTACAAAATCAAACTCCAGGTGCATGACTAAATGTTTCTGTGAAAAAGTCAGGTTTGTCAAGTACTTCAACATTTGCAGGAGGCAGAACATTAACACTGCTTTGGACATTGATTCTGAAATTCTGCTTAATTTACACTTCAAACATAAAAGCTTTTTAACGACTTTGCCCCAGATGTAAAGCAATTGAAGGCTTATGGGGAATATCCAGAGGCAGAACTTGAGGTACTCTAGACTAATTTGTTTTAAGGATTATGAGATGTGTTAATCAAGCTAAAAATATACCCTAACTGCATTAAACATATCTCTTTTACCAGAGGAAATCTTGTACAAATTTTTTCGCGGTAATGTAGTGGACTAACAATTAAATAGAGTTAAGTTACTAAATTAAATAGATGCCTGAGTGTTCAGACTGTTACAAATTGGCTTCAACTTGAAATATGAGGCTGTAATATGGAACTTTAAAGTCACAAGCACTTTCAGGTTTAAGTTTGACTATCTTTAAGAGCTAATTTACCTATTTTCCAGTACATCTAGTGCTATTACTTAGCAATGTCTCACATCTGTAAATCTGGAAAACAACCTAAGGTGCAGATATTGTACTTGAACTTAAAAATATTTTGTGATATGTGAACAAATTCTTATGATATAAAAATTATGAGAAATATTCATGCTAGGAAAGGCTTAAAAATTTTATGAATTCAATCACAGGGTTAGTTTGTGAACTTTCTTCTTCTAAATTGAAGAAGTAAGAAAGCCTGATCTGAAATCTCTTTTTGTTGCATATAGATATTAGCTGAAAAATCTCAATTTAAATCCCTAAAACTGCTTCATCATCTCTGTTTCTCTTATTTATTTCAGACAAATGACATGACTGTTGGAGGAATTTAAAACACTAGATTTTTGGAAGACTTCTTTCATCTTATGGTTTATTTTTTTACAAACTGCTTCTTTTTCATTTTAACAACACCTTTGCGGAGTCTTCAGCTATGTTTGAGACATTTTTTATTCCAGCTACCAAATAATTTGCTCATCATTCATGGGCTGGAAAAGCATATCTTTCAAAGACAGCGTGAATTCATTTGCAAATATTCCTGCAAGGAGAATGATATTCCAGCAGGGCTGGAAAGAAAGGGCTGGCATTCATGCATACTGGGATATGAATTTCCTCCCACTTCAGAAGCCCATCTCCAGTGCTCCATGTTGCTTAGCTTCTCTTAATTTTAGGGACCTTGAAGCATTAGTCATCAATGTTCTTTCAGCTATTTCATGCTTCAATTATTATTTTTTTTTCAGCAGTGTTTATTTCAACAAAAGAGTTACAAAAACCACTAGGTTAAACAGACTTACAATGAAAACTGCAATGACTAACGTATCGTCAGAATAAATGGCAGCTTTTGACTTTCAATTTCTTATGTATCTTCACTATCAAGTCTGACCTGCTAATTAAGAAACAATCACACAACACTGTCAAGTGTTCAAGGGAATAAGAACTTCCTTGGCTCAAATTCGTTTAGGCAGATATGCTTATTCCTGAATTTTGCAATTTCTCTGTTCAGGTTGCACAAATCCATTAAAGATTTTAATAGAGAATATAATTAATTGGACATGAAAGGTTGTTTTAGGCCCTTTTCCTAAATATCTTATTAACATTTTATTCCAATTTTCCCTATATTTGCACAGAAACCAGACATTGCGGGATTAAAATGAAAATGAGAAGGTTTTGAAAGGATCATTTAATTCTTTCAAGCCAGGAAAGATTTTTTTATCATCCTGGGGGTTTTTGTTTATTTGTTTTGATGATTCAGTTCTATAGGAGATGAGATCATTCTGTATTTTCATGTCTAGTTGTAGTATCCAAGTTCTTTAGGGAAAATACAAGTCCACATAGACTAAGACACTAAAGAATTAGGTAATGAGGTAATGGAGGTATGAATGGAGGTAAAAGTAGGTATGAAACTCTATTTTTGTCCATAAAATGCACACACAGTACAATGAGAACCACAAAACACTGTAGGATTCTGTGGTTTTGACACAAAATTGATCATGCAAACACAATAGATTTCAGTTAGTAAAAAATCAGGAAGTTAAAAAAAATATTCCCCACATGTGTTTGAGCTATGGAATCTTTAACATTTCTGAAGAAAAAGCAAAAGGAGTGAATATGCCAAGTAAAAATACTGAGTGAAAAATATTAAGAGTTTCTTGTCCAGCTTATTTTATTTCCAGAAGTCAATTCACATCTTCACTGAAATTTGATGTGCTAAAAAGAGGTTTTATGAGACACATATGAAACAGAATTGAATATGAAAGTAGAATGTATATGAATATAGAAAGCAGAATAAACTCAAGACTTCTAAGGAACATAGACAACATAGAGTTGCAGTGTTTCATTTTGTTATTGGGTTTGGAACATCAAACAAATTTATCATCAAAATAGTATTTAGGCTGTAGAGGTGGGAGAAGGAGAAAGACTGAGATACTGAAAGGGGTTTGGGGAATATAACTGCGGAGATGAGTCTTCAGTTTACAAGAGTTTTTTCCCTGCAAGAGTCCACCCTGACCTACAGTTTTCCATCTTCCTTCAGGTTGCTGCCTGGTGTGTTCTATATATTCTCTTTTTTTTCCAGTTCTTTTCATCTTATTTCATTTCTATACTACAAGTACCTGAGCATGAGGGAGGAGATAATAATTATTTCAAGAAAGAAGAAGTATTTGGATTGTTGTCCCAGTAAGGGCGAAAAAAGGCAAATAGTTGAATTTATATTTGTTTGTTGAACTAGTTACCATGAAAAATTCAGGGTTTTTTCCAAATTCAATAAAGAAGGGTTAAGCCATTTTCATAGGGTTTTTTTCTAGCAAAAGTGAAAGAAAAATTTCCTTGAATTTTTACCATAATCAGTAAGACCAAAACAGAGTTTTTCTGCAATTTCCAGGATCAAAGAATTCACTTAATCTGATGTTCAGAATAAAAATATGTGTCTAAGGCAAATGCCTTAGTCATAGATGATACACAAGAAACAGAAGTTAGTTGTAACTGACATTTGAAGTGAGGATCATTTTGAGGTCTGCAGTTTATTTAAAGATTTTGCTCTTTTTGAAGTAAAAAGAATAAATAAGATTTAATCTATTCTAAGCAAAATCATACTTTTTCTTATGACATAAAAATAAACTGATTATGATATCAGGCCTTTAATGATATATTATTTTCAACCTCTTTTTAATTTCAATTTTATTATTATCATAACAAAACAACATACAAAAATGACTACTTGCTACTCTCTACACACGGATTAATGAATATAGACATGGTTATGGTAGAGAAGATACCATATCCCTCTTTATGTCTTTGCTCTAAAGAACCAAAGATTGGGCATTAGGTTAAGGTACCCTCAGACTTCAATGCCATTATTGGGCTCCTCTTAACTCATTTCAGTTTCCATTTAAAGCTGAGTCAGCTTGCAACAGAAAAGTTACACATCTGGGGAATCCCAGCCAGTTATGAATGATGACAGGGTCAGTCTCAGCATTTTTCTAGCAGGTAAGTCAAATAAAGGTCTTTGGAATTTACCTTTCTTTTTTTTTTTTTTTTACTTTTTTATTGTTCTTTCATTTTCTTTCTTTCTTTTCCTTCCTTCCTTCCTTCCTTCCTTCCTTCCTTCCTTCCTTCCTTCCTTCCTTCCTTCCTTCCTTCCTTCCTTTCTCTTTCATCCAACTGTAAATAAAGTATTCTTAGACTCATATGAAACTGGTCCTTTTTTATCACAAAATTTATCAAAATTATTTTTTATCTCTGAAGTTAGTTCTCAAGAGTCTAGCTTCATAGAAAAAGTGTTATTTTTAGTTAAACATTTATAGACATAGAAAACGCCAAGAAAATTCAGTTAAAATCAATGTTTTACCTGCTAGTATAGGGAAGCCAATAATCTCTATCTGAAATTAGTTTGGAATGAATAGAAAGTTACTGCATACTGAACCTTAACACTATTGTCCGCATCAAGATTTTTTTTCAGTGAGATTTAAATTTTAATTAGTTTTGTTTAGACTGTAGATTTAATTTTAGATTTTTTTAATTAAAAAGTACACCAGTTGGAGTTTTGTTGAAATTATACTAGTGATAAATACAAACCTTGGGATTCAGCTGTGATGCAGTTCTATGCATTTTGCATAAAACTAGTCATTGTATCAAAAGTGTCTCTGAACCTGAAGTTTTACAGTCAACTGAAAATCTGTAGTCTCTGTGACAACACAATGCGAGAAGAAAAGATTTAAAGAGCATGTTTTACAAATGAGTGTGAGGTTTGCATGAGATATGGTAGAAGACAGCTACTGTATAGTAGGGCACTGCTGGCATGTAAGACATTAAAAAAGCGGGAGATAAATCTTTCAGCAGTATACAACACCACTGGTTAGAATGGGAGAAAATAATGTCATGTTTTCTTAGCAGAATTTGGTAGGCTTGCTCAGAAAAAGAAAAGGAAGAAACAGTGACTGTACATTTTTAGCAAATCAAGGTAAAACAAATACTAAGGTCAGTATTGAAGTCTGGCCCATAATCCATGATTTCCAACAATTAAAATGCTGGGCTAAATTTGCTGATAAAGAACAATCACAAGGCTAATAAATTTGTCTTTTTACTTGTTAATGAGAATTTTATGCTATATTTTCACATCTTACAACAATCTCTGGATAGGAACAGATATATTAGCATTTATGATGGTAGATAATACAAATAAATCTAGATGTTGGAGATTCTTTAGCAGTTTTCAACTGCTGAAAAGAGATGACAACGGGGAAAAAAATACAAAAGAAAATAAAAGTCTCCAAAACACAGCAAATAAGCTTGAGCCCATTCCTAAAGCACTGGAAACACTTAATACTATTAATGTTCCTGGGATCTCATTTTTATGTTGCTGTATGAACTGTATGGATAGTGTGTTGAGAGGAGTGTGCACCAGCTAGGTGGCAAACATTAAACAACTGTTTCATGTTTAGATATTTTTTAGAAATTATTAAAAATAAAATAATTTGAGAATAAAATAAATAATAATTTATAAATAATATTATTATTAATATTATTAATAATATTATTCTAATATATATTATTATATATTATATATTTTATATATATATTATATTATATATAATATATATTATATATTATATATATTATATTATATATAATATATATTTAATATATATTATTATATATTTATATATTATATATTATATATTATTATAATATTATAACATTAATAATATTATTATTAATAATATTATTATTATTATTATTATTTAATAATAATAATAAATAAAATAATTGAGAGGTACATATGTATCGATACTACACTGTTTGCGGACCCCAAGAAAATGCAGTCACCACCAAAAGACAGGATGCCAATAGGCAAAATTCCCTATTGCTCAAAATACATTTTCTCTGTTCTTTTCTGAAATGCATTCTAAAAACTGTAGTAAAATCTTTGAGTTCAGTACATTTATTTAACAGATGTTCCCTAATGAGTCTCAGGGACTATCAGTTTCTATCACAGACAGTTAAACTCATTTTTCTTTTGATACTGAAAGGCCAGGAATCTACTGTAGAACTATCTAGAGGTGAAACATAAATGCTCATTTGTCTCTAGAATGGAATCCCTAAATTTACTATCAGATCAAGTAATTTAGATATTTATAATGATTCTTCTAGCAACTTGAAGAATTGCAATACACTTTGTTTTGGTCCTACTTACATTAAGAACAATTGATGTATTTCCATTGAAGCCCCAAACTGCCCATCCGATCAGCATTTTACTACTGCACAAGAACATAATTTTGTTATCAAAATGCTTAGGCAGAGCCACAGACTGAAAATCAACCCTGAGCAGTCCTATCCCATTCCCATCCCATTAGCTACTCACGCGACCCCTAACACTAGAGCCATATTCCATATCACCGGCGGGTGGTCTCATGTTAGGTACAAGGGGATTCGCCCCCATCCACACTCAGGAATTGCTTATGATGCTGTATGGTAGGTTATTCATTAATCCGGAAGCAATCCTGGAATTATTGATAATGCTGTATGATAGGTTATTCATTAATCCAGAAGCAATCCTGGTGGATCCTTCTGTTTGAAGTTTGGTAAGCAGGGCAAACAATAAAGAGAGATAGGGATAAGGGAATTGTCGAGCTAAGCATGATCAGAGCTAATAATGTCAAACTGACCCTAAGAGCCGTGCCAAGCCATGGGAACCAAGCCAAGTACACCGGGAATTGACCATATTAGGATAGGAGTTCAAAAGTTTAAAGAGGAAGACTCATCAGAAGACCCTTGCCCGCAAGGAAGGCACCGGAAGGACCACCAGGAATAATCCTCAAAATAGATGTCTCCGCCCACGCTCCGCCCACACCACGCCTCTTATGAATATGATGTAACCCTGCACCCAAGACTGTATAAAAGCTTGCTTCTGTCATGAGATAGCTAGAAATCCCTTTTGTGATTTCTCCGACGCGTCGTAATAAAATACCTCCTGTCTATGCTGACTTACTTGAGTCTCTTAGGCAGTTATTCTCGCCTTTTGGGGCAAAATTCAGCATCACCATTGTGTAGAAATGTGTTGGTTGGTTTGGAGTTGCATAAAGGCTCAGTTGTCTGAACTTTAACCTGTGAATATTATTGTCTGCCTTGCTCCTTTTGACATCTCTGGCTTTTATAGCTAAGTAATAGAGGAAAATACTGCTGCAATGCAAAACCATCAAATTAAATTGTATTTCATGCTCACAGTCAAATGTGCAATGAACAGCACAGTAAGTGTGGAAATGTAGGGATCACATATGAAGCTTTCTTTTCCTTTTGGCCATGTCTCCTATTTACTGCTCCACAGCAACTCAATCTCACTAGAACAGAACACCTGCAGCACTTTTAGTTTCTGCCCAGGTCAGACGGCTGGGTCAAGTGCTGAAGCACTGAAAACATGTCTGAATCATGCTGGGCTGAGGGGTGCCTGAATCTACCCAAGCTGTTTGGTAGGATATTATATAAAAAGAGAGCATCTCTACCTCTCACTTCTTAAATGAAAGGGACTTAAACTCTTGTCTTTTCCTTGGTTTGCTTTTGGCATCTCAGTGAAGTCTGTAAATGCAGAGTGGTTTTAGAGCATTGCTTGTCAGCTGTGTCCCTCAGGACAATAAGATCTTGTCAGCCTATTTTCTAATTCCAGTGGGCCTTGTTTCAAGAGTAAATAATCTGACTACTGTGATAGGGGAAGTTACATCTACTGCTACAAAAGCTCAGGAGAAAAAAATCCAGATCAGAAAGGGAAGAACTTACTGAATTTATGTAGACAGTTACCAGGTGTCTTCAATCACAAAAGCTGGATGGAAGCAGTTAGATATAGCCAAGTTTTTTGTTTCAGTCTGACCTAAATTAAAGACACTGTGGGGCTTCATTTTGGTCCCTTGTGCAGCAAATATAAATTAACAGTGTAAAACATCATCAATAATCCATTAAAACTGGACTATTATAATATTTGAGCATCATACTTATTTTATTTAATGCATCTTTCAGCCCTACTGGGACATTTCTGAAGCTACAGTCAGGGCTTTTATGTGTAAGAACATATTAAGAGCTTAGCCCATGACACCTTCATGATATTTTTAATGACAAATTTAACAGAAAGCTGAGTGATGCCTCAAAAGTCAAAGACAGTTACAGCAACTAAACAATTAAAACTTAATGCATAATTATCACAAACAGTTGTCACTGAACTTAACTCCATGGAACGGCTTTGATCTATGTCACCTGAAGCTCTACGCTTTGAATGCTGTTTTTAGCTGCAGTTTTAAAGTTGCATAACTGCATAAATACTCATAGTCACTTGAGTTATCGTTCAGTTCTTTAAAGGTGCCCTGTAATTAAATAATTGCCACTTTAAAGGTTTTTAAATGGCTATTTTTGAAATTATTTATTTTTAGCTTTGGCAGCAGAGTTCATTAGCATAATATGAGCACTTCTCAAGTTTTAATTAATTCATCATTATGACATGTCTATAAGATAGTGTCCTTGCTTGACATACCACAAAGATGAGGCCACATTTTCAGTGTTTGCTTATTGTGACAAATACAAAAAAAGCAGAAAAGCAAGCAAAATTTATACAATCAATAATCTGTAACAAATGGAAATTAAAATCCTAAAAAAATCTCAGTATATTGACATTAATAATTTCTACATTTAAAATATGTTAAGTAATTTGTTGATGTGAGGGTTTTAATTTTGTTTCCTTGTGTTTTTTTTTGTTTTTCTTTTTTTTATTTTTTATTATGCCTTATGCTGACCAGTGTTTTCGTTTTGCACACACAGGGTAACGTTTTATTGCATTTAAGAGACTTCTTTTACTATTTTATTAAGACTATAACACACATTACTTAAATTAAAGGTATAAAAATGCTTTAAGGCAAACCATATTATTTCTTATTGCATCCTGCATATTACATTATGGGTTTGACTTTGCTAAGGACAAGTAATTTTGAAAACTGTTATAAGTCACTGCTATGCAATTTTACAATTTTTCTTATCACATTATGCAGTTATGTTTTTACTGTGGAACAGTTTTCCATAAAAATGAAGTTAACCCCTCAAAAAAAAATAGCTAGATGGTTGTTTTTTTTGTATGCTAATTTTGATTTATAGCCAAGAGGACTGTTAATTTTCATTAATTCAAATTACAACTGAAAAGTTAACACATTTTATATAGTGTTAATCATTAATTCAAGTTACACACTAAATGCTGACTTATCAAATCACGTAATGCCAAAGACAAAACTGGACTTGATCATGAAAATAATATTAATTTTTCAAGACATAAGGGTTTAAAAATGTGGGGTGTAAAGAATCCTGCAGTTTGGATTCTTCTATCTGGTCAAAGCAAGAGAAGTGTGGCTGTCAGCACTACAATAATCAATAAATAAAAGCAGAATAATATCTCTCAGCTACCACTCACCAGCAGCAAAACTCACAAACAAGTTACTACATGGCTATTTTTTGCTCATCTCCTTCTAGAGCATGTTACTGAACTTGCACTAGAACAGCAGTCCTAAATTTTCTTTAAGTGTCTTAGATATAAAAAAAAAAAAACTGAAATGGCCGAAGGCTTTTGTCAGGCAACAATTAGATCATATACTGTTAAAATACTGGTATTTTAGAGACAGAACAGTATTTTTTCTGTGTTCTAAGCTATGCGTGTGTGTGTGTGTATATATATATATGCATGTATGTATGTATGTGAAAAATCATGGAATACAATATGTCTAGAGCCATTTTCCTCAAAATGCAGTTATTAGTAGAAATTGAGTAATCCTTCTTTTTTATAATTACCCAATGAGATTTGGGTCTTCCTAACCTAGGAGCTTGCCAAGCTAAAATGACAGAATCACGGCTCACTAAGGTTGGAAAAGATCTCCAAGATCATTCAGTGCAGCCTTTGATGGATCATCATATTTGTCGACTACAGCACAGCATTAAGTGCCACACCAAGCCATCTCTCCAACATCTCCAGGGACGGTCACTCCACCACCTCTCTGTGACATTTGTTCCAAAGTCTGAAAAACATTTCAGTGAAGAAATTCCTTCTGATATTCCAGCAGGACCTTCCCTGGTGCAGCTTGAGGCTATGTCCTCTTGTCCTGTTGCTGGTTGCCTGGCAAAAGAGGCCAAACCCCACCTGGTACAATCTGTTTTCAAGTGGTTGTAGAGAGTGACAAGGTCCCCCTTGAGCATCCTCTTCCCTCTTTGCTAAACAGTGTCCCAGCTTTTAATGAAGAAAACTTATTATCCAAATGCCTTCTCTGCTTACAGTTGTTTTTTTTTTTTTTTTTGAATGTGTTAGATGCTGGTTTAAGCCCCTTGTTTCTGAGCTAGATCTTGAATAAAATTCTTCTGCTTCCTGACAGATAATCGATTATGGGAAAACAAAAAAAGGATATCACTTTGAGTTAGACTTCTGAGACACAGAAGTACAGGCCTTAGCCATCCAAGGTATCTCACAGAGGAGGTTAAATGAAGAGGTTTTAATAATCTTTGGCCAATATTCTGCTGAAGCTAAACAGTGAATAATAAATCCTGTCCTGGGTAGTTACAGTCTAATTCTAGAGAAAAATACCAAATCTAATAGTCATCCTCATTTTGTTTGTTAACGTAAAGGATATCCATTCAGAACACGACATGACTTAGCATCACACAGCATAAAAACATATACACCTCTAAGATGGGACTCTATCCTTCTTGTCTATAATTGGTTGTCTGCAATATTCCTGTTATTAGTGATCAGGTTTAGCTTGCACTTTTGAAAGACTTACAGAAGGTACTATCACTTTGAACAAAATTTCCTTTATATTTCAGCAGTGTATTACTAGATCTGATGCATCTGATCAGGGAGAAATATACTGCTTTTCTGCTTTTTTTGTTGGATTGTTTTGCTTTTCATGCTCATTATTGTGCCCTAGATCGTTTAACACATTTATGCCTTGTCTTTATATGTGGGTGTTATTTATTTTTGTTTGTTGCTTATTTTGCCCCATAGGTGGCAAAATACCTAAAAATTCAGTTTGTAGATCCTTGTAGATCCTTGATAACATTTGATTAGTCAGCGTAAAATGTTTAAAGTAATGAGATTGACATTTTGTTATTTTATGTTTCTAAATTTTTTTAAGTTTTGAGGTTTTGACATCAGACAGAATAGCAGATGCATAGGTAAATAGATAGTGCTCCAAAGCAATAGGCATTTAATACTCATTGCTGTTCTACTTCTTTACTTATAGAATGAGTCTTCTTTTATTAAATAGGCAGATGTAAAGCAGTTTAGGCTCATGGGCAACAGATAAACAAACAAACAAGAATAATGACCTAAAGATGCCTATATTTGGTTTTATGTTCCAGAGAGATATTATTGTCTAAAAGCTTTGCTTTGCACGCTGATATCCAGCGTAAAGAACATGTATAAATAATGAACAGTCATTATTAGATAAGGCATTATACTTCATTCATCTCACCATGTTGTCAGTTTTGAGTCTAGATTGTTCATATTGTCTGAACAAGCTATTGAATCTGCATGAGTCCTGTCCTGTTCATCTTTATTTTCTTGTTTATTTTTTTGAAATAAAAAAATAGATCAATCAGTCAAGTCAATCTCCAACTTTCCGTCAGCACTTCATTATGCAATTAGCAGATAGCAGAGTTCAGCTTCAAGCTCCCAAGTCCCCAGGCCTTCCCAAAGACATCATGCAACATGTCTTCTATGGGGCTGTCATAACTTTGAATAACCAACCTTTTAAAACTTTTTTTTCAAAAAAAAGAACAAAACAACACAAGAAGTAAAGATTAATTCTTAAAACTCAAATTGCAAATCACAACATCTTTAATGGGAGAGTCATTCCATATTTATTTGTTGCAGCAATATTTGCTCAGCAAGAGTATGTCTAATGACTACTTGATCTACCATTCGAAACAGGTAAAAAATAGTAAAAAGAAAATTGCAGAGGACCATAATTTTAGAATTTATACTCTTTCATAGTGAGACATGAGGCAGTTCATACTGAGATAAGCAGATTTTAGGTATATTCTCAGATTTTTCCAATCAGATAAGAAGGCTTTTCTCAGAAAGCATATTGAAAAAACCAATCATATATATTTAAATTGATTGCAGGGACCTGGAATAAGTTAATAAATTTTTTCACAATAAGCATGTAAAATACAAATATGAAACCTTAGGATAAACTGAGGTTTTTGTTTCCTAGCTGCTTAAAATATAGTGGACCATTTACCTTCGTTCTTTCCCTTTGATTTTGTTTTTGGGTTTTGAATTATAACCAGTTCTCTTTCATGAATTTTTTGGAAATAGGTGAAATTACCAGCTGCAAATAATAGAGAGAGCCACCCAAAAAATCCTTCAGTTTTCTGATAGATATTTATCCCTTCATCAATACTGCTAAAAAAGAGAAAAATAATAATAATAAATTCCCCCCAACAAACAAAAATCAAAAATCCCAAGTACATTAAACTAAACATATATCAAGGCGAAAAGTGTTCTAGAGTCAGTCAAAGAGATACAACTGTTTCTAATGGACTTCTGGTTTAAGTGTCATAAATGACATGTCTGAGGTTTCAGAATTCTTAATAGGCTTCATTTATTGATGACATTGGAATAGAGTTGATTGATCAGTTTCAGTTCTTGATTGAATTGCTCAATGCTTATTTCTGTGCATAAAAACCACTAACTTTCCGCTCAAGTTAATTGACTGTGTTTCCTCTCATCGCAGTTATGAAAAAAAGCAAAAATAATTCTGCTTTAGCCTGGAATCATCTATCTATTATGTCTTTTTATGTGTCACAATTCACAGGTTTCTGTTTCTGTAAGTAAAACAGTAAAAGATAACTGATTTCAGTGTGTACACTGTAAACTGACCTGACAGTTTCACAAGCAAACAACTTATTAAATGCTACCAATCAGGTCAAAACCTAAAGAAGAATTAGTTTTTTGCACCTTTGCTTCCAGAATTACCCTTTGCCTCATCACATTTTCTTTTCATATTTTATTTTTCCAGATGAAAGAGCAGGTATTTCTGAAAGTTAAAGCTTTGCATATCTTCTCAGGTAAACTAATGTTAACTCTACTGCTTTGATACCATTTTTCTTGATTTAGAGTAGCAACTGCAAAGAGAATCAGGTCTTACCCTTTTATACTGCTTTAATGTCAAAGACATTTTCTTTCTGTCCCTCATGTTATATTTTTACACTTTCTCATGCTGCTGTCTTTTTCAGGATCTTATTCCACAAACTGCCTCTCACAGCATGTTGCTGAGCTGGACAAAGATATTTTCATCATCATGTCTACACCTAATGTCCTAAAGTCATAGGAGATTGAAAGGAAAGTTGTGAAATAATTGCTGTGACCTATTTACTGCAGCCTCCTACTCACTGCTGTACTCCTGCAGCAGTGTTGTCTGTAGGGTGAAAAAACAAAAAAGAAATGGACTCATTACAGTGAGAAGACTAAAACCCACAAAAAACATTCATTCACTGAAATATCGGAATTAGTAATATTATAACATGTGAAGCAGTGAAGCCTCAGCCTTCAAAAATAGTCATTTATGTTTTAATTACAGCTTGTGAACTTTCTGCCATCTCTTTAGATAAATTCCCCTTTTCTTTATATTGCTCCTTTTTTTAACATGCATGTCCCAATGGGGATATTGTGAAGCTCATAATCCTGTACAGCAGCTCTTTTGTTGGTTAAACAAGACCACTCACAAATGTGATAAATGTTATAAATGGGTAATGAAAGAGTGCCAATGGGCATATATTTTCAAGATTAATTGTTTTCAATATTGTTATATTTTAAATAATTTTGAATGCAACATATGACAGTGCTTTCATGGCCACTCCCTTTTAACTAGACCTGGCTGCTGTTGTCACTTAAAAATTTGTGCCTCTAATTACTTACTTTCATATAAACAAAGAGTAAATGAGTGAATGTCCTTAGTATAAGAGCTTATAATCAAGAAAGGAAGAAGCAAAATCAAAATACCTCTTATTTTCCAGGACACAGTGTAATTCAGTTATTCTTTATTCCATAGGAATGCATGCCTTCAGTTACCCCTGTCTGGAAAGCTAAGAAAGGGACATAGGGTTTATAGAGAAGTTAGAAATGAGCAGGGGTGCTGTGAGTGGAAATCGATATAAATACAGCATGGAACAAGGCACACAATGGTACTTTGGCAGAGGTCATCTGGAGACTGGCAAATCAGACAAGCAACAGGATGAGCAGTTTCTCTAGCATTTATTTCTAACAAGAGTGATGAAATTGTTTTCTGAGCAGGGAAAAAGGTGCAGCTTGACTTCCTATAACTTGCTGAACTATACTTCAATGACAGAACAAATTCAGATCCCCTGACATACGTCCTGTATCTGTATTTTCCCTTGAAGTACTTCCCATACCTCCCTACATTTTTTCTCTCCAACCTTGCACATGCTTCCCAGGATCACTGATTCACTCATTAATTACCTGTTACATAAGAAGGGGTGCATCTTGATCCATTTGTTATTTTTTGGCTGCTAACAGGCCAAACAGAGAAGAAAATTGATGAGCTTAAGCCTTCCTCAGACTGCAAATACACAGGCCAGACATTCCTTTCCAGCCACCTGGCTGATGAAACACAAAATAAATAGTCTGAGCATTTCACTCTTCTCAAATGTTACAGAATAAAAAAATATTGTGAAACAGATGATAAACAGATGGGCAGAGAGATAAGGTATCAAAGCTTCATTTAATTAAGGATTTTTTAAAAAAGTCTTTATTTTACTCAATGTTAAGGAAGCCAGTAAATACAAGTCTCATTTTTGTGCCTTGTGTAATGTCATTACAAGTGATACACAATTATTAACATTTTAAATAAACCAGTTACCTGAACTAATTTTATACAAGATCAACTAAAACCTCATAATTGCCTACATATGAATATATATCCTCTGGCTACTCTTGTTGCGTGAAGAAAGCGTGGCTTTAAATGTGGATGTCTCTATATTTATTTAAAACTAAGTCCTCCAAAATTTGCAGAAATATGAAACATTATATATATGTTAGTCATCTAGAAACATCATTGGACATTACTTGCATCACCTTTCCATAAAAAGAAAGTCATTCTTCCAAGCAGAGCTATTGATTGATGTCAGTTAATAGATCATTATGTAATACTGTAAACAAAACAGCAAAGAAAATTCTTGGATTAAAAATGTAAGACTGTGAGGTAGGTGTAGAGATAAGATCCTTTATGTACACATATTCATAGGGAAATTACTAGCCTAATACTGATAACATTTCTGGAGCATCTCTGCTTAACAATTCACTACTTTTTTTTTTAAATGCATCAAATGGTCCAATACAAATTTGATACATAAAATCAACTAAACAAAAAGACTTTTATTGTGCGTGCTTAAAATGTCACTAATCACAAAAGACACAAGTGAGTCTGATTGTGGAGAAACAATAAAAATGTCCACAGAGAGTAAAATAGTAATCATCACATTAAACAAAATTTGGCCATCACTTCTTTGCGAGAAGATAATTTGTTTGCACACATAGTTTGTTAATGTAAGACAAGAATATACTCAAGCAAGTATTAATGTGAAAGGAGATTACAGTCAAAGGGGATTATGGATTATAATCATGCAATCACCTGTGGACATTTATGTGATTATGCACAAATTTTTTTGTTAGTGCTAGAGGATTCTTAAAGGAAAGCTACATATAAGGATGCACTTATAGATCCCTTTCTCTAGGGTTGCCCCAAAAATTGGAAGCAAGAGAGCACTGAAGAAAATTTTTCATTAAATTAAAAATACAGCTGAGCCATAATAGTTCCTTGTTTTATGATACTTCAGTCTTATATCCAATACTAGCAAGAAATTTCCCTTAAGCAGCTGTCTTGTTATGTGCTGTAGTTGTTCCCTTCTGTGAATGAGGCAGAATGGCAGAACAGAATAGAAGCAGAGGCACAGAAATGTCAGAAAAGCCTAATTACATGGTATATATACAATTTTATGCAAGGTTTTTGCATGGAGAACATTAGTGCTAAAATGTGTTTCAAAATTTTTTGATTTATTTTAATGATCAACATAGATGTTCTGTCTGGGTATACTAATGGTTCTTCAATTTAAAAGATGCAAACAAGCAAACAAAACCTTCAAAAGTTATGGCTGAAACTATCTCCTCACAGCTCAGACATTACTTACACAGTTCACTGCTTTATTGTTCTCATCAACTATGGTATATGTCTGTAATATTTTCAGTTAATTTCTTTGCTGGATATTGAAGTAGAAAAGTGCAACAGTAAACGTTGCATATTGTAAAAAAGCAGAGGCTATAAAGGCACCAGCTATAAAACATGACATTAAGCGTCTTTTACATCGCTGTGTGCTCAGCAAAAGTCAGTCTGTAGCAAATGTTTCTAGAGCTACAGCATGAAAAATTTGGCTCATTGAGTTTAAGACCAAAAAAATGGAACAAGTCTCTCAATGACAACTGGATGGAAACTGCTAGATGGTTCTCATTGGTTGTGAAGAGATCAAATAGAGTGCATCCAAATCAAGAGCAGTACACTGACTTGAAAAATTGAAGTGCTACTACCATTTAAAAGGACAAAATTCTGAACAAGGTTTCATTAGATAAGAGGCAGCTTGATCTGTGCTTATTAGGATAAAAAGTAATTTTAGTGGCTGTGAATGTTTATTGGACTCTGCTGATTTAAATATACTGACAGTAAAGAAACATTTGCTGAATGTAGCTGAGTTGCAGACTTACAATGCAGTGGATGCTCAAGACCTTAAGGAAATGAAAGGTAAGCAGCTGAGAGAATCTGAATAATCTACACAACTTAATGGTGTTGGTCATAACTACAGTAAAGCTGAAAATTTATGAACAATCTATTCATCAATTAAACATATTCTCTAAAGTGGTAAAATATGATGCAACTGTGTTACAACCTCCCTTACTGCCACGTTATACCACCACTGATAGTCACAAACCCATTCTGCAGCTGTGGGTCAGGCAAGAGGCAAAAGTAATCTGGGATGTGGGTATCAGTTTTATGCTATTAAGGCTCTTCTCATCAAACTGTTTCTGAATGTATTTGTTTAAATGAAAATCAGAGGTTCTACCCTTGTTGAAGGCAGGTTCCTATGTGTACACTTGTAATGACACAAGGATAACTACACAGTGCAAAATGGACAATGCTAGCCAAGGTACAGTTATCAGATATCAGATAGCAAGTCCATTATATGCAAAAACACTGTCATCTTAAAGGGCTGTGTGCACAATTCTGAGCTTAACTCCAGTATTATTGCCTGTGGAATCACAGACTTGTAAGGCAAAAGTTTTGTGTGAATACCCAAACAAAGAGCAGGATGGACAGAGTGGGATCGAGTGTACCACCAGAAAACAGAAGTTGAATGGTGCTGTTGACAACCTGAGAGACATGATGGTGTCTTCCAGAGGGACTTGGACAATCTCAAGAATTTTGCCCATGGCAACCTTATGAAATTCAATGGGGCCAAGCACACCTGAGGTTGGTTAACTCCTGTTCTCAATATGGGATGGGGGTTGAACAGATCCAGAGAAATGCTGAGCAGAAGGACCTGGGAGAACCAACCAATGAAATACTGTGCATGGCCCAATGGTGTGTGCCTGCAGCCTGGATAAACAATTGTATCCTGGGCTGAGTCAAAAGCAGCATGGCCAGAAGGTTCAGAGAGATGATTCTCCCCCTACTCTGATCCTCTGAGACCCCACCTGGAATTCTCCATCCAGATCTGGTTCTTCCAGCACAAGATGGGCCTATTCAAGTGCATCCAGAAGTAGACTGTGAGGATGATCAGAGGGCTGGAACACATCTCTTATGAAGACAGGCTGAGAGGGTGGTTCAGACTGAAGAAGAGAAGACTACAGAGAACTTCAAACAGCATTACAGTATCTAACGGGGACCTAAAAGAAAGCCACAGAGGGACCTTTAACAGGAGTAATGGATTTAAACTAGAAAACTGCATTCAGACTAGAAATAAGAAACTTTTTGCACTGAGGGTGGTAAGATACTGGAATAGATTGCCCAGAGAGGTGGGAGATATCCCATCCCTGGAAACCTTTCAAGCAACCTAGATTGGAAAATATTCTTGCTCATTGCAGAGGGGTTGGACTAGGTGGCCTTTAAATGTCCCCTCCAACCAAAACTATGGTTTCCATGATTCCATGAGACAGTCCCTCATAGGAAAATGCCATTTTTATGGTGAATGGTAACGAATGTGTACATATATATTTATGCACATCTATAAACTATGTTCCCTCTAGGTCAAAGAAAAGAGACAGATTATCTTCAATTTTCTATCCTGCAGCAAGTTTCTATGAAAAATAAGACTAATTACTTCTGGAAGATCTTATCTACATCTATTTGCCCATTTAGACTAGAAGGCTGATATTCAGATGACCTAGAGTAGAAAATATGAATGCCATCCTTCATTTTTAGAGCACCCCAGGTGCACTTTCTCCTTTCACAGGTGCCCAGTGCCATTTGTGATGCTCTAAGGCTTCATCTCAAGATCCCACATAATACTATCCAGCCCTGAGCAGGTACTATAGGCTCCCACATAGTACACAGTGATTATTCCTGATCAGCTGGAATGCTCCTTTAAGGCTCAGAGAGATGCATGTAGGAAACAACACAGAAGTTCTACATTACAAATATTTAATTCCCAGTTTTCACTCCTATGCCACATAACAGCAAGGTCCCTAGCTCTGTGTCTGTATGTTTTCATGGTTTTCATTGATTTCACAGGGATTTGTTTGTAAGGATATGAGACCAGAGCTTGTGACTTCCTTTTTAATATTTTCTTTTCTTTTTTATTTTCTTTTCTGTAAGAATTGAGGGTGTTGAATCTATAGCTATAGCTTAAATTTTTGTTTAGCTTGTTTTATTTATTTAAAAGTAAAGACTTTTTTCCTATTCTTTATTGCCTACATCTTCTGATGCAAAAATACTCTGATGGGGTGCAGAGGGCAGAGCCTCCACAATGCCAGTGGAATCTATGGCAAAAAGTCAGATTTATGGGGCTGAAATTCCTGATACACACTTTGTATTTCATGCAGCAAACAGGTATGACAGAAACAGAGGAGAAGGCTGCACACTGATGCAAAAAGAAGGCTTCAGAAATATGCAGGAGAGGTGTATTGAGAATTTTAAATTATTCATCAGTGTCAGCACACTTGACTGCCCCACTAAAATGCACAGGCATGTATGATGAAAAGAAATATCAAAACTGAACAGGAACAAACAAATAACAAATCTAAGAAGCAAGTTTTCATACAATTTTGCAGGTAATTCAGGCGCAAATTCCTGAAGCAGAAAAATTACTGCTGAATGAAATTAAAAAAAAAGAGTAAGGGACATGCAATTGTTGAGAAATAACACCTTCATGAGCACTAACAGTGAAATAACATTAGATGCTATCTCAGAAGTGATCACTAGATACCTGACTGAGTGCAAGATGGGGACATTCAGAGTAGATATGTGTTTTCCCTTTCATTACTGAGCTTTTTGGTTTTTTCAGTGATTTCTTCAATTTTCCAAAAAACATCATGCCTGTGTAACAGTGAGTTCATGGGAACTAGAAAATAACGAGAATATTTCATCAACATTTTTAATGAACTAGAAATAATCTTGCTTCCATAGATTTCAGTTGAAATGAAAAAAAATTCTTCAAAGTTGTGGTAACCTGAAACAGGTACTATGCTTAGTTGGACTAGAAGATAGCAAAATCCACAAACTTCTATCCTTTCCTACACAAAACTTCTTTTTGCAAAATAAGTGGGCATACCTTTCCATTTTCCCCACCTTTCCTGCTAAATCACATGAGATCATTCTTGGAGGCAAGCTTTGAGCAACTCATTTAATTAGTACAACGTACCTTTCTTTGGGTCTTCTTCAGAAGTTCCATTTAAACTAAATGGCCCCGACATACTGATTAATGAGGGACACTAGGTAGATACAAAGGAATTAATTTCTCATTTGAGATCTTCCAGTAAGATGTCTAAATGAAAATAAAGTATTTTATCTTGTACAAAGCCATCATGATCCGGTACAACACTTAGGCCATGGAAGACTTCCCAAACACAAGGCAACCAAGTACCATAATAGATTGAGTTGGAAGTGACCTTTAAAAGGCATCTAGTTCTCCCCCCACCCTGCAATGAGCAGAGCCATTTGTACCTAGAATAGGTTGCTCAGAGCCCTGTCCAACCTGACCTTGAATGCTTCCAGGGATGGGGCATCTACCACTTCTGTGGAAAACCTAATCCAATGTTTCATCACTCTCATAATAAAAAAAAAAATATTCCACATATCTAGTTTGAAGACAGTGCTAATGCAGTTAGAGATTTCAAGAAGTTTTAAGAGCATGTGGTAAATAAACTATGAACTGTAGTCAGTGGCAAATGTTATCATTCAGATCACAAAAATGGCCTCAGGACTGACCTGGTCAAAAAACACGACAAGCAAGGAGCACTGAATCTATTTTAATATGGTCCACTACAATTTTGTTAGCTGCAGCATGCTCTGCGGAGTGTGATGTGATGGTTGACTGTGCTGGGTATGCTCAAAATGTGTAGAAGAATTCAGTGTTGCATAACATGAAGGATTCTATAAGAAGTGACTGATGATTTAGGAATGTGAGGAAAAGCACACAAAACAAGCAAACAAAAAATAATTTCTTGGTCTGACATCACCAAAGAACAGCACTAAAGGTTGAGAACTGGAGTAAAAGCTGGACTTCCCAAAGCATTTGCATAACATCTGATTAAACCTCACTTAACCATGGATTTACTTTTTTGTTGTAGATGTGGGACTGATCTGCTCTATCCCATATAGTTTGCAAGTCTCACCTTGGGTATTACAGGGCGCTTCATTTGTGTCTTGAAATTATATGGCAAGCTTCAATACCTTCTTGTCCTGCTGCACAAATTCCTTTTCCCATCACCTTTAAAGATCCACTGGTGAATAAGCTCAAAGTACTCCCTCAGCCAGCCAGCCTGTGGGTCACTGGCCATACTCTTCATTTTGTGTGCAGTCATGCTGTTCCTGCACAGAAGGTATGCTCAGCTGGTGCTGGCTGGAATTGCTTGAAGCAGTTGGAAGAGACTGTGAGAAAAAAAGCAGACAAAAAAGGCAGAAGCAGATGGAAGTTTCTGCTACTAAGCTATAGTAGTATTTCCAGGTGAGGAAAGCCAATACATTGGACTTTGATGGCTGTCAGTATTCTCCTGCCTGCACAGCAGAAGGATGAACAGCTCTAGTGAGAATCAGTCTCCATCCTGAAGTGCTGGCAGGGATGGATACTTCTCATGTATACCTTACCATAACTCAAATGTCACATAACATTTCTATCCAGCCAGCCTATTGTAAATTCACTTTTACTTGCACAGATGAGAAACTTTGAGCTGGGTCCTCCATAGGGGTTCATTCATATGTAGCAGTAAGCTTTGTATTAGTGACATGATCTGACCTAGCTTTTAAATTTCCTGTTACTTTATTTATATCTCTTATAAAGTATCAGTGGGCTCAGAACTGACCACTATAACTGAAAAGAAAGACCTTGAATTCACTGTGGATACTTTTGTGAAAATATTAGCTCATTGCATAATGAAAATCAAAAATAAACTGGACATTGGGAATTGCTGGTAAGAACATAATTATGCCATTTTATACATAAAAAATACATAATCTGTTCACTCTTCTCTTTTTTTTTGTTTTGGCCACATTACTTCAAAAGATACAGAAACTAAGAAGGATGAAAAGAAGACATGAAAATGCCAGCATTTTTCCTGTGAATTTATGGATACACAGACTGTCAGCAACAACAATGGGAAAGGAGTTGTCATGGGGGCACTGTGTACCTGCACAGCATCTGTGCAGGAAGTAATTGGATTGCATCCAATGATAGCTTGCTAAAATACAAAAGGTGGTTAAATATACTTCTGGTGAGTGTATTTGTAAATGCTAATGATGTCTTTTAGTTCCTGTATATATTGTTTGGGACCACAGCTAATCTCCTATTTAAATTCTTGGCATAATATCACAAAACCTGATATGTGGGTTTGTGGTACAAGATGCATAGACTGGCTGTACAGACCATTCTTACTGTTTTGCCCTTAAGTAGGTATTCGCCTTTATTCACACCCTAGATTCGTCATTTTATGTACAAAGTCATATACATCTAAAATGTGGATGTATAATCTTGGCATGACCCAACTCCTTCCATTAAAAACAACGAGAGCTCTGCATCTGTAAATCATAAGGGAAATTATTTTAAAATTTTATTTTTATTCTGTCTTGCTTATTTAAAATTTTCCCAAAATGAACATTTCAAAGAATTACCTTGTATGCTTCTTGCCTTATATTTTCCTAGGAAAAAACTGCCATCAGTATGAAATTTTAATTTTTTTTCCTTATGAACAAACAGCAAAAGGTTACTTAACAAGCCACTTATTCATCTAAAGTGCTATTATAATTAGGGGCAATTCAGCCAATACAATTGTTGATTCTGAGGGCTGTTCTCCAATCGAGATGTAAATGTCTCTTGCCTGAAGAGCTGGATTGCTCTCAAGTCTTTACTGCCAGTACTGGAGGGAGCTTGGTCCTCTTGCCTAAGTGTAGATTTCTAATGTTATTTCAGGTGTTTCAGGCTGTCTGAGATATCTACAGAAGGCAAACAGGTATGATCCAGGGAGATCTTCATCCAAAAAACTAGCACTACAGGCCAGAAACGTTTCCCTCAGGCAACTTTCATAGGGTAACTGATTCTTCCCTTAGCTCTCCCCTGAACTATAACAAGAACTTAGACACCTTTGTGGACAAGAATCTTATGCCTTAATCAAAGGTTTTTTAGTGCAGCTTGGGAGGCTGTAACATATTTTATATGACCTCCACCTGGTGCTCAGACTGGCTGTGGGTCAGCTGTAGGTTCTGTGTCAGGTCTGCCAACCACATGCAGATAC
Source organism: Zonotrichia albicollis (assembly GCF_047830755.1). NCBI lineage: Eukaryota > Metazoa > Chordata > Aves > Passeriformes > Passerellidae > Zonotrichia > Zonotrichia albicollis. The sequence goes on along the minus strand of NC_133820.1, from coordinate 86,491,856 downwards.
TGTGGGCTTCTTGCTGTGCCTCGTATTGCACGAGATGCCTCGTTGAACTACTGGATTAGTTAGTTTAGGAAATTAATAGTCCATATAAAAAAGTATCTAGTGTTGCACCTGTTTTTCACTGGGATATCACTGATGCTTTGAATGAAAGATTACAAAACATCTCTAAAAAATGCACAAGCATAAAGAGATCTTTTTGCTTCTACTCCGGTCTCAATTTTTTCTCTTGTAGTAATTGTTTCATAAGCAGATGACTGAGATTAATATATCTACTAAATTATAAAGTAAATTGAGACAAGAATTTTTTTTTTGTTGTTTCCTATTTTCTTCCAGTAATTAAGTCTTTCCTGTATGCGTCGTATCCTACTTAGGCTGACTTTCATTTAGAGCTGATGCTGGTCTGCTGAATACAGCTTTATTTAAATCCAACTGTTCTTGAAATTTTTCTTGCTTTTATACAGGAGAACAAATTTAAGTAGATGGAAAATCTGCTGAAACACCCGGAACCCCCACCACCACCCACATATGACAGAGGTATATTTCAGAAAGCCATAGTTTAGATGTTTAGTCAAGCTGCATAAATATTTTTGTATTTCTTGTTGCCCATATGAAACAGAAAAGAATTTCCTTTTCAGCCTGCTATTTTTTTTTTTTTCTGGGGGCATAATTCTTGCTTCTCTTAACTAAAACTTCTTGGGTATGCAATATAGAGTGATTAGCAACTTAAAAGTTCATATTTATTCTCACATTTTTAGAGCACCCAGAAGCAGGTAGTGAGGGGGCTTGCCTGCTTTCTTGTGGTAAAACATTTCATAGTCCGTTTATTCCACTGAGGAGGATGTTACATAATAGCACCACTACCAAGGGCAATGGGATAATGAAGCAGCTACACTCTATGAATATGTTTTTGGATTTCTCAATGAACCATTTAAATTGAAGGTAAATATTCCAGAATGTGCTTTTCACTTATTTATTTTAAGGTAAATTATTTATTTAGGCTACTAAAATAGGGATTGTATTTATTAAGCTTGGCCAGCAGGGCTCTCTCTTGCATTATATTTGAATTCAATCAGGCCATTTTAATTTTGTGTGCATAGTGTCCTCTTCTAGGCAATTTTAACCCTGAAATGATAAAGCACTAGTCTTATTTATGGAACCTATTAGCAAGGAATTAGAACGCCTTTGGATTCCAAGTTACAATTGAAAGATACTTCCAAGACTTTTTGCTTTTTGATTAATTTGATTCTTTTAGTGATGGTGTGTATGTGCAGTTAATGCCCAACAGTTTTAACTGTAATGTATCTTAGGTAATTTAAATACCAATAGTTGTAAAATTGGAGTACTTGCCACTGAAACATCAAAATCTTAATGTATATTTTCAAGATATCGGGGAAATCCTGATGGTTGTCCAGATCCCACTTCAGATAGACAGATACTATGACTCCAGCTTGAATCTGTATTGGGACAGGACAGGTACAGAACATTCCTTCATGTCTTATGGTTCTTATGGAAAGAAAACGAAATCAGAGTTCCTCATTTTGAACAGTCAGGATTCAGGATTATACTCATAAAAAAATCAGAACTACTTTCCCTTTATACCAAACCAACTAGGCCCATGAACCAATCGAGGGCCTTCCTCTCACAGGAATCAGGATTCCCACAGAACAGGATTCCCTGTACATATATGCTGCCTTAGTAAGTAACTGGTTTTTTTTGTTTTTTTTTAACACTGCCAAAGATATTCCTGTCTATTTCTCTGAGGTAATTTTATAATGATTTTTGAAAGTAGAAATCTTAATAAACCATTATAATTTTAAAGGCACATAAAGAAAAAGTTCCAGTGTGAACAGGAAGATCTAGTAACCTAGTGGAAGATAGTTATCCCATTTATCTCAAATGCCTATCCAGGACTTTTAAAAGTGCCTATCTCTCCTCATCAGATACAGCTATACCTGGCTTAGACTAATGACCTATATATTTACACAATTAAAAAAAAAGTGTGAAATGCTTCCAACTTTCACTTCCTACAGAATTTCCCTTTTTATGTCCTGAAACTATGTAGAGACTTTAGAACCCAAATCCTTGTCATTTTCAGAAACATCTCTGTGATACAACTGCAAACACCTATGGGAGATAAAGGAAAGGTTGTAGAGAAGACTACAGAGTCCCAAGAGTACCTAACTCGCCTCAGGACAAGCACGCTGCTTGGCAGCTGCTAAAACTGACATAAATTCTTTTGCAGGACTGGTGTCATTTTAATAGTTGCTGTGATAGAAGTGGGGTTTTTTTTGCAGGTCAGCTTGTCCTACTTGTTATTCCTATGTTGCTAATTTGAAGAACTATTTCCTTTGAGTTTTACAATGATGCAGACATCCAGCATTTATATAATGTAATAACTGTCCTTAGGTTTTCTTAAAAATTATTTACTTTAAGAGGTATCTGTTGTCATTTTATGAGGCATGTGTATCTCTGTGAGCACACAACCTTTCACTGTTGTGTTTATACCAACATCACAGAAAGCTTTCAAGTCAGAACTTTAGAGGACAGACTTTCAGGTATAGTTGCCTATTCATGTTCTAGACTACAATTTTATTCAAAAATTTAGAAAATCTTAGGACAGATTCCAAATCCTGAACAGCCAAGAAATGTTTTTGAATGTAGATGCATAAGAAAGAATTTAAGCAATTAGTTTTCAAAGTCTGAGATTGCAGACTTACATATAGCTAAAAATGTTAACTGTATATAACAGCAACCAATGATCCAAGATTCAGCTCATCCAATTTAGATCAATCATAAGTTAGATTAGAGAGTGACTCATAACACAGAATAAGATCAATATCTTCTTGGTTTCTAGCTTTTTCCATTGATTGAATACAGAATCAAGATGACTGCCTCTGAGGCTACTCAAGATAAAATAAATTAATTCTTTCCTGTTTGACTCTACTGTAATATTTAAATATGGAAAGGATGCAACAATTTTTTTTAAATACTGGATATAATAGAAAAAGACGGGATAAATTAAGATTGAACCAAGGTTTAAATTAATTCTGAATCACTGGGCAGTCTGGAGATTCTTAATTCTTTGCCTTTGCTTTTAATTTCCTGTTAAGGATTCTATCTGTGACCCAGATCCAGAAATGATAAAATACTAATAAAAAGGCTTTTATTGTAGATTTTCTAGCCATGAATGGGACAAGACCAGAAATTCTAGTCTTTTGTTATTATTATTAATAAAGCGAAAGGAATAACAATATATTATTATCAGGGTTTTTCTAATGGAAAGAAAATTAAGTTCCAAAAATCATGGACCTTTACTCAACCAATCCAAAATTGACTGCTTCCTACTTCATGGCCTTTTGCCATGGACTACTGAACATAAGCCTAATGACATTGACCAAAATGAGATTCCATGTAAATCACAAAACTTTATAGCACATCAGGCATCTCTAGCAGAAATAAGAGTTGAGAGCAGACATTTTATTTAATTTTTGCCACTTTCCACATCAGTGCTGCACAGTGCCAGGATTCATTTATGATTCTTTTGTTCATATCCTTGTTCCTTCACTTCTACCAAGGTCAACACGCTGTACTAGAGACAGTAACAACAAAACCCAACAGAAATCTGACAGTAAATTTTATTTCAAAATCAATCTTTATTACAACATAACAAGACCATTTCTAAAGGCTACTCTGTAAAAGTATGATTAGTATTTGAGGGAACACACAGATAGTTAAAGGTGTATGTAATGAAATTGTAGAAGAAGCATAAAAATACATAAACTGTCCTTCTATTCTTAGTTATTAACATCAGTTATTCCTAGCATTTCATTACTGCAATTTTTTCTAGTAGAATCTTATACAAAATCGCTATAGGTTATTTGAGTAAATCCATATTCATTCAGCAACAGTTTGCACTTGCAAGAAAATTGCAGGGTTGCTGGAAACAACAGGAGAGGAATTAGGATAACTGTAAGGCAAAGAACATCATTGTCAATTTATTACCCTTTTGCTCTTTCTGTGTTAGGAAAAAAAATAGTGTAGGGGAGTCTGGCATAGGTTCATAAGTTTAATATGGAAATTCAGGACTACCTGAACTTCTGCCAGAAATGTGTACAGAGTCATGAGTGATATTCATGTTAGAAATATTTTTGTAGAAATTAGGTAAATGAGCAATTAGCATGATTAACCATTCCACTTTAGCTTGACATCTGCTCACACCTTTAAAAAAACACTTTCTACCACCAGGGATGCATGCATTGATAGACTGGGGTTTTTTTAAGTGCTTGTTCTTTTTTTTTGCTTTAAGCAAGATGTATGCAATTAGTGAAAACATTAAAAATAAAGAAACAATAATCAAACAAGCAAAATAGAAAATAAACAGCACCAGTAAACACTGTGTAGTTGTTCACTGATAAATTATATATAGATGGTATTGGAAATGTAAAAATTGTGACTGAATTAATATTTTTTTCTGCTGAACAGTAAGGTCACTACTGTAGATCAATGACTCTCTGAGTTATAACTTCTCAGATTGTTTTAACTTCACACATATGTTCTTCCAAGACTATTTCTGTGTTATATAGTTTCAGTTCTACCAAGATTTTACAAAGTATGTTTTAGAGATAAAATTTATTTCAACTCTGACCATGGTCTGTCTCTGCTTTGTGACTAGCACTTCAAAGTTCAAAGCTAATATCAACTTGAGAGAAATCATCCTTCTCTCAGAGTGAAAATGATCTCCAGTTTTCAGCTAATTGTCTTTTATCGCTGTGGGCAGGCAGGTGTTTAGCTACTCCAGAAAAGAAGGGATGCATAACATGCAAATGTTGCCTGGGAAGACAAACTCCACCTCTCCAAAGATTTTCCCTTTTCTTCTCCTTTCCTTTTCCTCTTCTCCCCTAGCTATATGTGCTGAGCACGATGCCATGCAGTGTGAAATACCCCTTTGGTCTGTTGGGGGTCCGCTGTCCCAGCTGTGTTGCCTCCCAGTTTCTTGTGCACCCCCATCCTCCTCACTGGTGAGGCAGTATGAGACACAGAAAATGCCTTGTCTCTGTGTAAGTGCTGCTCAGCACTAACAAAAACATCTTTTTGCATTATTAATACTGTTCTCAGCACAAATCCATAACATAGCCTCATGCTAGCTGCTGTGAAAAAACTTAAATCTACCTACCACAGCCAAAACCAGCACAAACAGTAAAAAACAAAACTAAACTAAAGTAGCTCTAGTAACTAGATACCCAGGAAAATTGGTTTTATGAGGAATTAATACAATTTGTAGGAAGATAACTATGAGTATAGGGTTACAGAAGTCTAGATGTGAAGAAGAGAGGTGACAGGAGAAAACAAACAAATAAAACACACCAAGACCTATGCAAAATAAACAAAGAAACACCTCTCTCCTCCAGAAATCACAGCAATGGTCTATACAAAAGACATAAAAAAAACTAGATAGAACTGAGAAATGAGATTATCAATAAAAGGTTAATTAAGAAAATATTGATTTATTGTGCCATCAACTCTTCAAAGGTGTTTGAAGGACATTTATTTATTATTTTTCAAATAAAACATAAAACTTTTATCTAAAACCAGCTCTCTGTAAGATAACAATTCTTAGAGCTTCTTTTATGAAAAGCTACAACCAACAAATTCTTTGAAAAACAGTTGTAGGTTGACCTTGACCGGCTTCCACATCGCCACCCAACAGCATTCTCACCCTCTCTCCACAACAGGACAGAGAGAGAAAATAAATGGTAAATCCTAAGGGTCAAGATAGAGACAGTGAGGTCACTTATCAATTACTGTAATAGGCAAAACAGTTGAGTTGGGGAAAAAAATTCAATTTATTGCCAAATAGAATAGAGTTGGATAGTGAGAAACAAAGAAAATAATTTTAATACTTTTCCCAAACCCACCCCTTTTTCCTCCAGCTCAGTTCAAATCTTTCACCCCTGACTTCTCTACCTACCCTTAGTCTGAGCAGCACAGGGGTGATGAGAAACAATGTTGTGGTCAGTTCACAACATTTCAACTTTACCTCTCCTTCCTCCTAATGCCTTTTCCCTGCCCAAGCAGATGTATTCTCCTTGATCCTCAATTCCTCCAGGAAGTATCCCCCCACTTTTGAGTGGGAGCCTCCATGGTCTGCAGTTGGACATCCATGCTGATGTGGTCCTCTCCATGTCGCACCTCCTTCCCTTACTTCACCTCTCACCCTGGTGTCTGAAGAGCTGTTTCTTTTCAGATTGTTTGCTGGTTTATTTTTGTTTGTTTGAGTTTAAATTTTCCACTCACTTCTCCCTCCTGGGGAAGCATTTTCTCAAATACATTTTCCCAAAGGCACCACCATCTTAGCAGAGGGGTTCAGCTGTGTCTAGGATGGTTTTGTTGGAACCCACTGGAATTGTCTGTCAAGAATGGGACTTGGACACTTGAAGCTGGGTGAGGTAAATGTTATCCTTTACCAGTTTTCTCTAGACAGTATTTCTACTCTGTGTTCTTCTGGCTTTCTCTAGGTAAAACATGAATCATGGCCACTCCAACGCTGCCAAACTGCTTAAAGGAAAGAGTAATGTAAACAAAAAATTTCAAAAAATATTGATCAGCAGTATGAAATTAGTGGGTTTTTTCTAAAATATGGCTCTGCCTTTGGGATGCAAAAAACAGCCAAGAAGTGTTCAAATTTACTGGTGGTGTTTTCCCTGTTCCCTTGAGAGCTGGATTGAGAATGGTACTCATGAAGAAACAAAAATCTATAATTGCATCATTTTTACAGTCCATTATATCATACAAAAAATTTTCTGCCTTATAAAGGAACTTGTTTCCTTTCAAAGACTGAAACTGATTATTAATCTCATCTAAAGTATCTTTTTAACTGAACCTGAAATGAACAGAAATTTTCAGTTTAACCAAGGGGAAGTAAGGTGATTTTGATTTTTTGGTTTTGTTTGTTTCTTTGGTCTTTTTGGTGGTTGGTTTTTTTGTTTTTTGTTTTTTTTTTTTTTTTAATGTGAATTAAGGAACACCATAACCTTTATTAAAAATAACATGGGATTCTGTGAGCAAGGTATAACCACGGGGAAATATGGAATGCACTGTTTCTTTTCTGTTTCTGTGAAGGATGCAGTGCTTTGAATGAAATTGTTCACATTTGTGAGCAGCAAAGTAGTGAAAGAATTACCTGTATGATAAATGCACTTCATTTCTCTCATCTGTCTGCAAGTGGAACTTGTGGAAGACAGAATGACAAAATGATTGAAAATAAGGTCTGGGCCAATTTTCCGTTGAATCTTGATCAAATGTGACTTTTCCTTATATCTAAATTCACTGTTCATTTTGTGTGAGTTCTTCTGCCAAGCCTAATCCATGAGTCAACATTTTCAAAATGCAAAGTATATTTCAGTGATACTGAAAACTCTCAAACAGATCCATGAACAAGACTTCAATGAAAAATTTTACACCCTTTCATAGAAGCTAGAGAATTTATTGGAGTTGATGACAGTTCTGAAAAAATTACTCTAGAAAAAATCCCAAATTTCCAAATTCCAAATTGAGATCACTGTATTTTTTTATAGATTTTGTCATTGTAGGAAAATACCATTCTCTATTATATAAGTAAGATGATGAAATATATATAGAAATTTCTCCTTTAGATTTTAGACTCTTCCTCAATTTGGTTTTGAAAAGTAAGAAATATCTCAGTTCTTAAAGAATGCTGATTCTGTATCAATTTCCTAGATTAGTTCATGACAGCATTTGGGGTTTTTTGTTTTTGTTTTCACTTTTGTTTGGGGGGGGACACTCTTCCCCTACATATCTGTATATTTCCATGGATACTTCATTCCTTGAATGTTGTATCCATTGTACTCTCTTTATGTCTATTATATTTGGTTTTTTTTTTCATTACTTGCTTTTCTTTTTCATCTAATGCTTTAGTATTTATCCATTTGTAATGGACTTTTCTCAAAACACATCTCATTGATTCATTGAGGAATAGCATGTTTTGCTGCCACTATTCCATCCTTTCCAGAGGGAGGGAACTGGTTCTGCTGCAGTGTGCTTCAGTAAGTCTTCCACAATCTATGAGATCACAAGAAATATTTATCTACTTGCCATTACTTTAAGAAAATATAATAATCCCAAAAGAATTCAGATCCTGCTTACATGTACAATAAAGTAAATGAAAAAGAAAAAAATAAAGAAAGAAAAGAAAAATATGTGGACATGTTTCCAGTACTGGTTCTTATGGGAAGCTCAAGAAGCATTTCTCTGCTGTGGTTTTATTATTTAAAAGCTTTTCTTTCTTAGCAGTATGTTAAAAGCCTTAATATCATCACGGTGTAATGTAATGATAATTTGATGTGATTGAACAATACTAATAGACCACAAGAGTTTATAATGTGATGTGATGGACAGTCATAGTTGTTCACATGTTACGTTGATAGGCCGGTCAAAATAGCAAGTGTTTCAAAAGACATCATATCAGAAAACATAGACTGCATAGCTTCTCCTGAAACCCTAAGACGTGATTATAATAATCAGCTTACTGCTTTGCACTTGCTGGAAGCTGTTTGCTATTTCTATGGGTTCAAACTAGTGCTGTTATGTCATCTCAAAGAATTTCAGATAAGATTGCATCACAAAGAGAACTCTTACTTGTAGAGGTTTTATACATTTATGCATCAACATAATGTGCAAAAAGGTATCTTCCAAAAACATATATTGCTTCAGAAATATAATGAAAGAATTTTCATGAGAAGAAAATATTTTTGAACTTCTCAGTGCATAGCAAATCACACAAATCCTTTTTTTCCCCCCATAACATGTCAATGTCTTTGATGTCAATGTTTGAATACTGTTTTATTTACTAAACTTGAAGAATTATTTCATCATTTCAGGAAAGATTCCCCAAAATCAGCTAACAGAAGAGTTTGTAGGAATTTATATAAATCTTATTAAAGACAAAGTATAAGTGATTTTTCAAAAAACCATATAAAATTGGAAGAAATAAACATAGTTTTATATCTTCTTTATATAAATAATGTTGTCCTTTATATCTTCTGTTACATTATTGAAAGCAAAATCAAATCACTATGCTACAGATTTACATCTACTGTGTCTGGGTCTTCTTCCAATGCCTGAATATACTAGGCTATGCTTATGCTTATAAATTACAATTATGTTTAAAAATTTTCAACCTCTAATGATAATCTTCTGCCATTATTACTTTTCTAAGACCTCTCAATTTCTTACATTTTGTTTCAGTCCATATTACAGTATGCTGGAGAGCAATGCCTTGGAAAGGGACTTGGTTGGGGGTGGGGGCAGTTTTGGGTGCCAAAATATATATATATATATATATATATATATAACTATTAGTGTTCAAAGGAGCAGAACAAAGATGGTGAAGGGCCTTGAAGGGAAGCCAAATGAGGAGTGGCTGACATCACTTGGTTTGTTCAGCCTGCAAAAGAGGAGGCTGAGGTGTGACCTCATTGCAGTTCAGTTTCCTTCTGAGGGGAAGAAGAGGGGCAGGCACTGATCTCTTCTCTGTGGTGACCAGTACAGGACTTGTGGGAATGGTTTAGGTTCGATATTAAGAAAATTTTTTTCACTCATAGGGTGTTTGGGCTCTGGAACAGGCTCCCCAGGGAAGTGGTCACAGCACCAGTCTGGCAGAGCTCAAGAAGAATTTGAACAATGCTCTCAGGCACATGGTGTGATTCTTGGGGATGTCACTATGCAGGGCCAGGAGTTGGATTTTGATTGTGTTTATGGGTCCCTTCTAATTCAGAACCCTTTCTGATTTTCTGAAATTCAATGATAAAAAGAAACATGAAAAATAAAACTAATACGTGGAACCTGATAGTTTGCAGATATAAACCCCATATGAATTAAATTCTATTTTTCTTAAAGGAAAAATTAGAAAAATTACCACCACTTTTCTAGAATGAGTAAAAAATCAATGGCAAAAAATATTCCTTTTTTAAATTTTTTGCTTTATTGTCTTAGGATAAAGGAATTAATGCTGCTGGAGCACATTTTTTTACCTTTTATTCACATTTTAACACATATTGCTTGTGTCATATGCTGACTTGTGAGAAAAGCCTGTAATCTTTACAGCAACCTTTTTTAGCACTATAACTAAAGCTAGATTTATAGGAAAGTGTTCCAATTGTGCAGATTTTAAGCTCCTGAAAAGTTCTATATTACACTTCAAATTTTACAGTATTGGTGAAAATAGATAAACTTGCACTGTGTATGTCTAATAAGAAATTGAGGTGTTCTGGTTTTGCCTCGTTCTTACCGTAGACAAAAAAATACCTTTGAAAAAAATATGTTTTAACTTCTAGGCTCTAAAATAGGAAAAAATCATAGAAGCTGCTTTAAGAAATTTGGAAATACTCCTACTTTCTCTTTTAATATTTATAAAATTGTTACCAGAAGATTTAGTGGTGACATTCTATACTTTACAAGTAAGTTTTCTATCTCTTCAAAACCTTCCCCTTCCCTTCCTTACCTTTTTCCAGTAGTCATTCCAGTTGGCTGAACGTCTATTCCAATATTACTTCTATTTGATCTCTTACACTTGGTACCCAAGAAATGAACATAAAAGTTCCGAATCTGGTTAAAATTATGGCACACACTTCTGATGCATTAATTTATTTTTAGAGTTGCAAAAGTTGCAGAAATTTAATTGTCTTATCTTGCTATGGCTTCCATTGTTTAAGTCATGAAGGTATTCTGCAAAGTCTAAAGAGCACCTTTTACTTTACAGAAGTTCCTATTTATAATATTTCTTATCAGTTTACTTAAGCCTTAATATATTCAGAAGTAGGGTGTAAAATACTATTCTTACACATCTGACTTTCTTTAATCTATATAAAATGAATTCACTATTATGGTCTGAGGAATTTATGCCATGTAAAACTCACAACATAAAAAGAATGCTTAGATATTGTTCATAATATCTAAAGTACTCTATTCTGGATATGGCTTTGGTGAAGTAAAGGCCTACAATTTACTGCTTTTCATGTTAATAAATAAGAAAAGAAAATAACTAGGAAAAGGAGTAGAAATAAAATGCATGGTGCTAGAGAGTTTTTTCCAAAGTGTTTTTATTTTTTTTTTTTAATATTTAGTGAACGTCAGATTAGTTCATGTGTTTATATCTAAATCTTTAATTTTTCGGCTTAGACTCCCATATCTACTTTTTATGTCCTATCTCTGAAACACTTTCAAGAAAGAAATAAAAAAGATAGAAATATTAATGGAAACTGTTAAATGTGGGAAATGACAGGAACTGATCTCATAAACCTAAAGTGCTGAGGGCTGTAATGTTAAAAGCTGTCAGTCATCATACCCATATGATGGAGTCTTTTCCAGAAAACTGAAAGAGATTGATTTTTTAAGGTTTGCCAAGTGTGATCACTAGCTAGATCAAACTAGACTACCTGGCCAGCTGGTGAGGTGGCCAGCTGGAAGTGGCCTAGGAGATGGAGAGATGTTTCCAAGACCAGGACCACAGGAGGAGCTGGCCATCTATGGGACCAAAGCCAGCTGCTGGGGGGACCATGGAGTCTGTGTGTGTTTGCATCTACGGAGAGGCAGATGGGGAGGATAAGGATCTGTGACCACCTGCTGCATAGACCAGGAGTTCAAGGACAACTCCTGAGGAGTCTGTGGTGTGTCAGTGTGAGGGGGTGTGCGTTTGTAGGTTCCCAGTTCATAAGTGTGTTAGCAAACGGGATCAGGAGTGGTGTTGCAGTTAATGTTTATTTCCTTAAATTACTGTTAAACAGTTCATTCTGTTATCTCCCCATGTTTTCCCAAGTTGGTTTTTCCCTAAATTGTACCCTCCCTTAAAGCTGTCCCTCAAGCTACTGCTCTCCCATTGTTCTTGTCCCTTCCCCACCTGTCAAGACAACCCTGCCCCTCTTTCCCTGACTGTCAAGGTGACCCTGCCCCTTTTTCCTGAATGTTCCCTGCCACTCTCCCCTTGGGCCAATCCCTGACTGAAACACCCACTTGGAAATCCCCTAATCCAAGGCACCCCATTGGCCCATATGACCTTTCCCTCTCCTCCCCCTATTGTGATTGGTCCCACTGTGTGATGTAATCACCTTGCTACACCCTTGAAATCCTCCTATTGGTTGATTTTCTGTATCCATCCCTGGTTTGTAGCTATATTTAACCCCTTGCACAGAGATGCTTGGGGCTCTTCTGCCTTTTTGTTTCTCCCGAGTGCTGCTGTGGCTGTAACAGTGTGTACTACAGAGTTTGCAGCTTTTTGGGTTCAGCTGTGGGCAAACCTGAGTGCCCAGCTCTTCCCCACTCCTGTCATGGCTACAGGAGTGTACAGGGCTAGCCCAGGTTCCAGTGGGCTTCACCAGAGTGGCACCATGGTCTCAGGTTCTCTCCTATGTCCAGGTGATAGCTAGAGAGGCTGTGTCCAATTTGTGGAGGTAATCCATGTTATATGTATGGATAAATCTTGCACTAGTGGATGTGTGATAGAAGCCTGGCACAGGATGATGAGGCTATTGACACTGTGTTCGTGTGAATTCTTTGCATGATCTGTGTGGCTGAAGGTGTTTATATGTGCATATGTATTGTAGATGGGAGGTTTTGTGCCTCCTGGGAATACAAGCTCAAGTTCATTTTTCTTGGTCCAGGGAACATGGAGCTGTGTTAGTCTTGGCTCAGGCCGCTGGATTTGACTCTCCTGCAAGAGATGCTCCAAGGTAAAATGCGTCTTTTCCCTGATGTCACTTTAAAGTTCAGCACAGCTCTCTGAACAACACCGTGTCCTGATATAATTTTAAGTTACTTTTTCCTCTGGTCTATCTGTTGTCCATGTTGGGAGTATGGTTTCAGCTCAGCTGGCTTGATAACTAGCCTAGGAAAAACTTAGGGATGTTGTATAACCTTGCTCAAGGAACTTGGTCCAAAAGTCAAATTATTGAAACACAATCAATGATACAGCTATGTGCATGCAGAGATAGCTTAACAAACAAACAGAAACAGGCAAAAAAACCAGCAATGTGTGTATTTTAGAATTGTGTCACAAATAAAATTATATGTAATGAAAAAAAAAAAACCAAAGAAATTCAATGAGAAGTATGGCAACCAAAAGGAAAGCTATATTATGTATAGGGAGTGAGAAGTATTCATGCAAGGTAGGTTGGAAACCAGATCGAAAACTATGAAAGAAGATGGAAAAGGAAGACTATTTACAGAAATGTGTCAAAGCCAGTATCTCCAATACCTATGTGAGAAAATCCAAAATGAAGCAGTGGCATGCTTATATGTGTAGGGTTTTTTAAACTGGAAGCATTTAAATAAATTGAATCCGATTTTTGTGTAGGTAGGGATAAGTAGGTGATGGAAGCTGGATTGGAGGGAACATTAAGGGAAAAGAAACCTAAAAAAATAAATCTTAGAGGGCTCCAGACAAAGAGTATTTGGTAAAAGCTTGCAGAACTGTTGCACTGAAAAAGAAAAATAATGATTTTGTCAGAAAGTATTTTGAAGTAGAATAAGGTGTCAACTTGTCACTGAATTTTGTCCATTGCAACCACATACACCCAAGCACTCAGATTTTTTTCTGAAGTGTGTGTAAAGAATCCACTGTAAAAACTGACAAACCACAGCTCACCAAGTACTTTGCAGTTTCTGAAACTAAGGAAATGTATATATATGCATGTATATATATATATATACTTGAAGAAAGACTAACACAGCTGTGAAGTTCTAGGAAAAGAGAGCAAGAAACATCAAGTGTGCTGCAAGTATTCTACTTTCATCAGTATGCAATTTGATGATCCCCGTGCCAAAGGGGAAAAAATAATAATCCCTAGCAGTTTGTCAAAAATTAATGTGTTGAGAATTTCTTCCTGTGCCAAACTCACGTAAACACTGAGTACTTGAGCAAGACATCAATAAGGAAAATTCCAGATCTGAACAACAGTGAAAAAACTTATACATTCTGCTGTGCATGCTATCTTTTTCTGTGATCACCATCTAATGTTTGATATGAAAGTGAAAAAACCTTAAACATTGTGTATGAAGGCCAGAGAAAAAATCTTCCCCATCTGCTGTAAGTGATAAGCACAAGCATGAAATATGCATTTAGCATTATAAAATATTTGAAAAATAGATGTACAGCTGAATCTAGTGCTAGAGCTATTTTAAGTGGGAGTGCATATGGGACTACAACTTTTAAAAAAGCTTTTATGGACAGATGCTGCATTTTTTGAATGCTTGAAAATCATTTTTTATTTTGTTATTTAAAGTGTGAAAGGCACTAGAAATTTTCTCTAGTTCCCTTGCAAAGCCATTTTCTATTTCATTATGAAAAGTATTTTATATAACTCATTTCAAAATTTATCACATAATTTATATAAATTTTTGCATAGTTAAGGTATTTTTCTCTGTCTTCAGTGCCAATACTATAACTTTTTTTTTTTAAGTCTTCAAGACAAACCTTATACACCTAATTTATTTAAGGCTTTTGCCCATGTGTCAATTCTTCACACACCTTCTGAAGTCTTTCTAACTATTGATTGTCTTTCTGGTGAAGAGGTACCTATAAAAAAAAGAAACATACCAGCTACAAGGGGTTGCTCTCCAGGCAGGTGTATATGATGCATTTATACGTTCCTGGTCTATGGCATTGGTTTCTGTTACGATTATGAGAGAATTTTTATCTCCATGGCAAAAGGATATTCTGCTTAATGTCCCCCTTAGCTATGTTTTATTGTCATAGCTTAGCAATTCCCCAGAGTCATTGCATTTTGGTGAATGAGAGATAACATGAAGGGTTCTACAGAATGTGTGACTAAGGAGAAAGTGTTACCTCTTGCTCTTAACAGAGGTGATAAAATGGCAACTAAATATTTCAGATATACTGGCTAAGTATGAAAAGTAAACACCTGCAAAATTGTTCTTTAAAGAGCAACTAAGCAGATTATTACAGATTAAGCATATCCTTTAAGAGAAACCCAGAAGAACAATGGGTACATTTCTACGTTCACCTTTGATTTTTTTTTTATTGTCGATTTTCTACTGGCTTCTCCTAAGTGCAGTTCTAGGTCATTTAGCACTTGTCTCTCCTCCAAAACAAAGGCTTGATCAAAAGTTTGATATTTTGTTTTCTGCTGCTTTTAACCAAGATAGGCCAATTTGATGGATGGTAATATTGAAATACACAACCTGTGGAGAATATCATAGGTAGTTTAGAAATATAATATATTTGTATGAGGGTTTGTCAGCATATCTAGAATGCATTATCAAGATGTTCTGCTTACTTCTAACTGTTAGTTTAAGGTCTTATTAAAAAGTCTCTCTGTGGGAATCTGAGAAGAGTAAATCTGTGTCATCTGTTGTTTAAAGTATGCATGCTGTCATTTTAAGCAGAAAGCTCATTATTTGGGAAGATATGTTATTACCCAAAGCATAATTGCTATCTGGAATTATACATTGGTAATTTACAATTTGCCCACACTTAGCTTCCCAGCCTCACAATTTTTTACTGAAACCTCAGCATCAGAAAACACTAAGTTTCTACCTCCCTTCTTAAAGCTTCTTTATTTTGTTTACCCTACAGAATGATTTATGTGTTCTGGAAGTAATTTACCATATTTACTCTGAGTGTGGATGTCTTGAATAACTCAGAAGTTCTCATATTAAGATTGGACTTGTTGATTTTGGAGGTCTTTTCCAACCTTAATGATTCTATATCACATTAGAGACCTATGCTCATCATAAAATCTTCTTAACAGACCTCAGGCAATCTAGATGATTACTTAGTCCAACTTCCCTCTCAGAGCAGGTTTAGTTACAGAAAAATAACTGCGCCTTGTCCAGTTGTGTTCATAAAGATCTCTAAGGATCAAGACAACTCAACCTCAACCATTTCCTCTTTCAGAATAAATGAATTTGTGATACTGCTGAACTTCCACATATAAGCTAGCCATAGTTACAAAAGACTGTAATTTCTTTGTTTGAGTTGGTTTGGTTGTTGTTTGTTTGGTTTTGTTGTTGTTGTTTGGTTTTGTTGTTTTAGGTTTTTTAAATATAAAGCATGGGACATTTTCAGAAAGCCTTAAGCCATCAATGAGACAAGTTATACAAGGAATCCAATATATATTTTTCTACTAAAACACTATCACTGCAAAAATTTTCAAATGAAGACCTAGTAACACATCATCAAAGAGCTATTTGCATTTTGCATTTACCCACTGCAGTTACATAGCTATTGAAAATATTTCTCAAGGCAGATACCCAGATAATAAAACCTCTTGCAAATGCAATTGCATGCTTTGTTATAACAGCTTTATACTGTACAAAAGTAAAGCCATCTGCACCAGAATTAGGAAAAATACTACTTCTTGATAACCTGAAATGTTATGGAATTTGCTGAATTATTTAAAGTCACATAAAGTTCTGAGTCTCTGACAAATTTCATAAACCTCGCAAACATAACTTTAGTTCTTATCATCGCTCCATCTCTCCTTCCCCAACCCAGCCATCTGAATACAATTTTATTGAGATCTTTCACTAAATGGAATAGGGCAAGTCACTACAGTATTTTCTGGGATAAACCATGAATTTTCTGTAGTAGTTACACTTGAACAGCTAAGTTTCCGTTTGCTGGATGATTTTTTTTTTTAATTTTCTTTAAAGATTTTACAAAAGAAAATTGTCTAATAATTACAATTTTGTCATTTCAATGATTTTCTCTTCATTCACTAGAAGGCAAATTTCTAAGAGGACCTTTCCTGGGGAAAAAAAAAAAAATCTTTAAATGGAAATGTGGCATCGGTGTAGACCATAACGCCGAAGACCTGTTATTATAGTACTTCTATTTCCAGTAACAGACCTCAGGCTTTTCATTAACTCTGCATGGACTTGAGACTAGGATTTGTAAGGCTTGCTTTGTAGGGACATGTCTTGGTCTGCCAGGAAAATTTGTTGTAGATTAGTTAACAGCAACAATACCATGGAGAGATGACTGTCAGATGATTCATTTTAGTTGTTTAGCTTTGTTCAGTTTTGCTGTTAAACCATTATCACCATAACTTTGACTAACTGTACTAACCAGTAGGCATTCAGTGCAGAATGATCTATGACTGTAGAATATAATACATGAGAGCAGTCTTTAAAATGCAGTCACAGGATGAAGCTGGAAAACCCAGGGCTTCCTGAAGGTCATGGATGACCAGTTATTTGCCATCAAAGGAAAGCAACTTAAAGTGATGGGTGAAGAGGTTATGGGGATGAAAAAGAGAAAAAAAAGATCATGTATGAACAAAGAGCAAGGCATACTGTGTATTAGAAAATGTCTTAAAGTAGTCCACAGTGAATTCTGGGGGAAGCAGGTAGAATTCCTGACCATTAGTACACTATGTCCCTTGGCAAAGAATTCGTCATACTGAAAATTTGCTGCAAACCCTCCAACACCCAGCATTTTATGGACTCACATCAGCTCAACAAGGGCAAAATAGCAGAAATAGGGATATTAACTGGAAAGCTTGCTCATACAAGTTTAAATTATTATTGGAAAATAGAGCTGATAGAGTCCTGGAGAGGGTACATGTTAGTATTGTGACAACTTTATTCGTAATGACATGGTCAGATTCTTAATGTTTTATTTGCACTATCAACAAATTATTGTGTGTACATATTAGCTATGTTTCCTTACCCAGGTAAGCTCCTTGGGGCTTTGGCTTGGTGTCTGGCTTTTGGAACTTAGTTGTGAATTGAATTCAGTCAGGGAAGATCCAGATGTCTTTGTTATGATACACAGAATTGTCCCGTACATTCTAGTACACTTACTCAGATTCTCTGCGACTGGTAAATTGTTGAGCATGTGCAAGGAGGAAATACTAGCATTAAAGTAAAATGAAATGTTAGTTCATGGTTCTTGTGCATGTGTTTTATGATATAGTCCTTAATTATATGATCACACTCTCTATTTCAGGATTGCCATAAACAAGGGAGAAGGAGAGAAAGTCACATTTCATTCACCTTGTTTATGTAACTTGCTGCTTAGATTCATTAGTCAGAATTTTCATTCGGCCTTCTAAGTATCAAGTAACAGAGTGATGATGATGTCACACTTCATGGATGGAATCTAGATTCAAAGAGCAGATAAAAATTTTATACATACATACCTGCATGTGAGTTAAGTAGTAGGATCCAATTGCCTAAACATTGTTCATCAATGCAACTAAAATAACACACCAACAAGCCTTGTCTTTGTGTATGTTTTAAACTGATGTTCCAGCTCACTTAAGTAGACATGTATTTGAAGGAAGTCTTTGCAAATTCTATTTTTTGACAGAATATATGGGAAATAATTGTGTTTGCATTTTCCTTCTGATTTACATAGAGAATGTTAGAGATGTCATCCTTTGCTGAAGTTGTTTTTCTTTTCATGCATTTTCTGTTAATGTGAATTCTTTTATATTAGTGTCTGTAATAACCAAGTTTTTCAATATGTCAATTTATTTTTCAGAGGATTGCCTTTTTGTGCTGCCCTTTTTTTTTGTGGTTTGGATGAGGTTTATGGTAGTTATAGTTTTTGGGGTTGTAGGGGTTTGAAAGAGAGAGAAAAAGGGCAGAACAATTAATTGTCATGGCAAGTGTTAAAAAAATCAATAGAGAAAACTGTAAATAATAGAAATAGTTAGAAATATTTCAGGTTGGATGGGCACCAAAGACAAGACCTAATACTGTATGTCCCACAGGAAATCACTGTGCATATTCCGAGTAAAAGAAGCCACATGTTCTGAATTACGGAAATTTAGATATTTTGAACACCATATTATGACAGACCTCACACTGAGTACTTACACCAAACTGGAGCAGAGCATATGAGAGAAATTCTGAACACTTCAATTAGACACCTAGTTATCTTTCATTATTAACTCCCAGCATCTTTATTGCAGTTTAAAAAATTAAGAGAAATATGTGCTTCTCTGTCTCATATGTATTGAAGCTTGTCAGTGGTGTCCCTTGAACAGTGCAATGTTTCATCGGCTCTCTGTTTCTAGACACATCCACATTGTCTGAGAAATTAGGACAATATTTTCTGTCTTGGGGTGCAGCCTGGCTTAGTTTGTCATGGTAATTTGCTGAGCCAAGGCTATAGCATCACAAAGCATCTAGGAAAAGTAGAATCAGGCAACCCTTAAGTTATTACAACAGTGGGCTATGTTAAAAACCTGTGAGACAGACAAAAAGGAGGGTTTTTTTTGTCATGGAAGTTAAGGACATATAGTCCCAGCTGTTTATTCTCAATCTTTATGTGAATTTCTGACAGGTATCAGCTGGCATTCTATTCAGTGTCTAAAAGAAAAATTCAGTCCTAATCTTTTGTTAAAGTCTTCTGTCTAAATTTTCGTCTTTAATGTGAACAGAACAGATTCATAGGGCCACTCTGATCTTTCTTCATGTGTAGAAACACCAGTGCCAGCAATAAGAGTTCTCTGCAAGGAAGAAGAGGAGAATAGATAATAAGTGCTCTATTGTGCAGACAGGAGAGGAGAATTTAGTTTTAATGATCCCATTACTTTCTGCTAGACTGCTAAAAATTGCTGCACTGAATAAACCAGTAGATGCTGCTTTTTGTCAAATTACTGGAATGTCTTTCATAAAACTTAATTTTTTTTACAGACACTTTGTAGGGCAATTAGGGCAGCTTAGCAAATTCCTTATTTCCCACTGGACATTGTAATTCACAACAAACTAATTAATATTTTATCTGAAAATGCTACATACTTTCATTGTTGTTTATTTTTAATTAAAATTATGGTCCTGAAACAGTCAATGACAATTATGAATACATGCAAGGCATTAAATATGACAATTTGAATTTTTAATTATTAATTATCACATTGACATGCTAATTATTTCTGGCAAAAACACAGGATACTTTACTTAAATGCTAATATAACTGCACTACCCATTTTAATTACTGAGCAAAGTTATGTATGGCTTTACAGAATTTTAAACCTTGGAGATAACAATGGTACAGGGGATTTGTCTTTTGAAAGATCAAAATGTTCACCATGAGTAAATCTCACATTTGAGAAGTGGAAGACAGTAATGCACTTACGCTGTAACATTGAAAATGACAGAAGACAAGTTTTAAAAGCTTTTCAGGAAGCAATCCAACTATGTGTTTAAATATTAAAAAATGCACCATTGCATGAAATAGAACAAACACGATGGGCATCTAAATGTATCCCTAGTGGAAACTAATTTTTACAAGATGTATTTTAGAACTCTCTTAACATCAGTTGCAACATGTAGCTGTCTCAAAACCATAATTAATTTCCTGGAAAGCCCAAGGGTTTTTTTTATTAAGACACCAAATTGAACATCACTTCTTTTTTCCCCATTGCTTTAGGAACACAAGCTAAAGTTTGGTTAACATTTTGGGCTTCAGGATCATGAAAGAAGCAAATTAAAATGTGAAACATTCTGTAATCTGATTGTTCCTGAGTTTAGCTTCTTCCCTCATAGAATGTAAAGAAATAGCTGCTTGGGGGAAAAAAGAATTAGAAGGCTTGGTCTGACACAAATAAAATGAATTCAGGGAAATAGTTATTTTGTGTTCCTCATGAGCATGAGAGTCATTGCACCCTATAAGAGATATATCGTAAATAAGAAAGACAAAAGAAAAAACCTGCAGTTATTTAGTTGTGACTAAATAACATGTATAGTTTATTACATGTTACTGGGACATATGTTTGGCTTTTTTTAATGGATGGCAGCATAAGGTCAATCTAATTTATAACCATTTCTCAGGACCCTTTACACCTTTTCAAGCTGAACTGTGCATGGTACCATTACTTGGGACTGCTAGCAATTGTGATTTAAAACACACTTTTCACAAACAAATTTTGTGATCAGTTCTATCAAAATATATTAGAAATATTTTGTAAATGCTCTCTTGGATTTACCTTATGTCCTGGCAAAGATGCCAAAGAATTTTCAGAGTTGTACCTATTTTGTTTCATATGTTCATGATAATTTATTATTTTTCCCCATGTTGTTTAAAACAGAGATAGAAATTCTCATGTGTTCACATGCACATGAATGCACCCTCAGATTTAGAAACTTTTAAACTATGAAATTATTAAACTAATTATTTTGGTGATTAAAATTATTACATTGGCAGTTTCTGTATTCTTTACAGGAAACATTTTCTTGGTGAACTCCATTATTTTATCAGGTTGCAAAACCTTGGACATATAATCGAGAGAAATATCAATAATGTAAAATTTATGCTCTGTGCTTTGTGCAAATTCTGCTGTTGGAGCAGTCAATGGGGAGAAAGTTTTATGGTGTATAAGCTTACTGATAGTGGATTAAATACTGAAATACATTGCAAAAGAGTGTACCTTGATTTATTGGGCATTTCTATTTTCAGAGCAAATCCTATTTCTTGGCTGAGCTCAAACAGAAAAGGATACGAAAATGCATCAACTGCAGATTGTCTTGATAAATGTCCTTAGCACTTCTAACATTCTGCTGTGGCTGAACTGAAAAAGGAGAGGGACCATGATGATAACAATTTCTACAAACTTATACAGTCTTATGGTTATTCCTACCAAGTTCAGCTGTTTGGTTCTCTAGGAAGGAAGAAAGGATGGGGTAGTTGGATATACAGCCAAAGGGAGGAAGGTGGGGAGGGAAACAGGGACAGAAGGGAGGGATGGAGAAAATAAAATTTAGACTGTCTGCTAGATAAAATTTTAGTATTTACTCTAATGATAGATAAGTAAGGTCCAGTTCAAGTACAATTAAGATTGTGGGCAAATCTTTATGTTGAACTGTATTTTGCAGAAAACAAATAATTTTTTTTCTTAGAATCTTTGAGAATTGAAGCTTGTCTCAAGAACTTCAGAAAGGAAGACTACTTCCCATAAGATTTTGGTAAGACACAGGATCAAACCCAGTGTTCCCAGTATTAAAAGAGAAATGGAACAATAATGCAGAATAACTAAACAAATTTTCCAACTTTAAAAATGGGTAATTATTTCCAATCTTAAAAGCATTTTTGCACATAAGAGGCATTTTCCAGGAATGAAAAATACACTTTTGATTACAAGTTTTCAGAAAATGCTGAATCAATCTTTGTAGATTAAAAAACACTGAAACTCTAGAAGATGCAAGTATGAAAACTAGAATTAGATTTAGGACACATGGTGCTTTTGTCTGAAGTACATAGAGAAGAATAATTTAAATAGTATGTTTGTCAATGGTTTTTCTAGAGAGCTTTCATTCAATATGCCAATCTTCTGTCAGAAATAAGACATTTTCAAATAAAATCTTGAGTATAATAATACTTTATCTATTTTTGCCCTATATGAAGGAAGTAAATTTTAAGCCATTTCTGTTTAGAGATTCCTCCTGAAACTCTTTTGGTGTAAAACCTAAAATTTCATAGCTCTTGCTTTCATCACCACAGTCAGACTCGTAGCTGGTTCAGCAAGTATTCTCCTCCATCACTCTGCAGAGGTCTTCAGATCATAATAATGCTTGGGATATTTCCAGTTCTTGGCCTGTACCTTTCTTCTTGAACATAAAAAACATGAGGTCAAAAGTACTGGGTTAGATCAACATCTTAGCTCTGATAGCAGCCAAATGTCAATCTGTCATAAAGGGCATAAGGAAAGGGAAAGTACATATTTCCCTCTAATACTCTTTGTCCTTCAAAAAATTGTAATTTGTCTAATTAAGTGCCTGTGTAACCCATAGGCATCAACCTAACTGTCCTTTTTCATAAGCTAGCACAGCATTCTTTTGAATTATGAAAACTTTTGTGAAAAAGTTCCCCAGTCAAACTATGTCTTGTGTGTGTTAAGGAAAAAAAAAGTTTTTTGTCCCTTTTTATGCCGCCTTCTGATATTTTCTGACTGTTGTGTTTAAACACAGAGAACAATTCCTGTGAGCAAACAATTCTTGTCCACCTTGTTCTACGTATTCTACTGCTATGGCTATGAATTGTGTTTTGTGCTAAGTCATCTTCAAAAGAGCAAAAGCATTCATCTCTTGTGGTTTGGTAATATTCAGAATACGTTAAGGCTACGACCTCAAAAGTATGTTCAGTGTTGAAGTCCTGTTTGAACACATAAGGCTTCCTTATGCAAACACAGTATAGAACATGGAATGTTGTCTGCAGACTCATCACAGGATGGATTATGGTGGTAAAAATTCTTTGTGGCTGACAGACCCTGTGGCAGACAAATCCAAGGAAATCCCACCAATATTGGGAATAAAATTCCATAACTCTTTACTTGATAGCATGTTTTAAGTTGAGAAGGTTATTTTAGGTTTTGCAGACTCTATACCTGCATTGTGTGATGTGCATTTCCAGTGGAAAAAGAGAAAAGAAAGACATAGAATAATTCACGTGCAGTTTTTCTTGGGACATCTCTTTAAGAAGACACTTAACCTAATGACAGTGGTTAAGAACTGATTTAATCTAGTAGCAATGAAATGTCAATGAAATCAACTTAGGAGAATACTAACATGTTTTATTTTGATTGTAACTAGTGTTGCTTTGTGCTAATCTATGAAATGGTGTATAACTGGGGTAGGAGGGGGGTGGTATTGCAAAATCTGATATTTTAGAAAACAAGCTGTGAAAAAACTATTTCAAAGATTTTTAGTTTTTTTAACTTACAGTGTTGTACAGGAATGGGGTTCAAACATTTTTTTAAAAATTCAATCTTTTTTTAAACAAGAATTTTCTAGTACATACTACCTTTACTAATACATACTGCCTTTAATTCTGTCGGTTTTTTTTGTGTTCACTATTTTGCTAAAAGCAATGCCTTTGGATTGTCAAACTATAACAATAGAATGATTCAAAAATATTATGCCATATGTACTGGGCGGACTCTGCCTGCGGGCTCAGCACCCACCAAAGCTGCTCACTCATCTCTACCAAAGTACAGGAAATAGAAAATGTAACAAAAGGTTAACAAAGGGTTGAGATAAGGACAGGGAGAGATCTCTCACCAAGTGTGATGAGTGGACAAAGCAGACTTAAGGTGGGGATTTTAATTCAATTAATTACTAACAAAATTAGAGCAGGATAATGAGAAGCAAAATAAGTATTAGAAACACCTTCCATTCACTCCTTCCTTCTTCTACCTCCTCTCTCCCAGCAGCATGGAGCACAGGGAATTACAGTCAGTGACACATTGTTCCTTCTGCTCCCCAGAAGAGCCATTCCCCCTGCTCCAGCATGGTGTCCCTTCCACAGGAGACAGTCCTCCACAAACCCATTCAGTGTGAGTCCATCCCACAGCCAGCAGTTCTCCATGAACTGCTCCAGCGTGCATCATTCTTTCCTGAGATGCAGTCCTTCACGAACAGTCTGCTTCAGCCTGGGTCTCCCACAGGGTTACAAGTCCTCCCAGGAAACCTGCGCCAGCAAGGAATCCTCTCTCCACAGATCAGCAGGTCCCTGCCAGGAACCTGCTCCAGCATGGGCTTTCCATGGGCTCACAGCCTTCTTTCAGGAATCCTCCTGCTCCTGCATGGCAATTTTGGGGAGACCCTATTCTCAACTGATAAGGCACACAGTATGAATTTAAGGATTGTTTTGCAATGTAGTGGAAGCTACAGATCTCAAGGGAGAAGTCTGTACTGCAGTGAATTCAGGGATTGGATGATCTGTTAAGTTTTTTCATATTTCTGTATAATCAGTCCTCATTTCTTTACCACTTTTGCATACCTGAAGTGAGTAATCCTTATACAGATTATTTATGTGCACATAAATGGAGTAATACTTTTCTGCCCAATGAAGCCTTTACAGATGAAATTAATCTCAGCTATCTTGTTACCTGTGTAAAGCTAAATTACGGATGTTCTCCTTTAAACTGTAGAATCAAAATGGATACTTGAACTGTACATTCTAAGGTTCCATTATTTGCATGAATTAGGAATTGAGATGAAATTACCCAGATGAAATGCAATAAAATAGACTGTAGATATTAAGTTTGTATGAGAAGAGTTCTCATCCTAGGAGCCACTAATTGGTATGAATGGGTATTGGGTGTGGTATCTGATGTTTCACCTTACGTAAGCTCAGTTTTACTGATCTAAATCCCTGCCTTGGGCTGAACATAACACAGCCTCAACCAACACCCCAAAACCACCATGTCACTTTGTATCTACACCTGCACCTTATAGAATTATGAGATGCTGCACTGTGTCCCCTTGGTTTATGGTAGGCTGTGTTAGATGCAGTAGTTTGGGCCAAACTATTTTCTGCAAATAAACTATGCCTGGAGATGCTGGAGGCTGAAAATGTCCTGCTACTGGTTTCTGGCTTCTCTAACTATTAGAGATCTTACAACTAAAGAAGACCCTGTTCTTTCCTGAGATATTAGTTACCAATGAGCTGAGTACCCACTCTCTCACCAGTCAAACCCTAGAAGCCTAGAAAAAGTGTAAGTTCTAAAAACTACATTTTGATTCTAATTCCCTGTTTTAAATGGGTATTCAAAGCATGCATATGCTAAGCAGCATATAAATCTTTTCTTTATAGAATTGTTGAGGTTTTTACATTCTCTGAATATTTATCGATTCTGTGCCAGTCTTTCATTCCTCAGCAGCAGATAACTTCAATGAGATTTTTGGAACCCAAAATAATCAAATGCAGTACATTTCCTTGAAAATTCACCATAAAATGTCGCATTTTATTTTTGTCAGTATTGCAGAGAGCTTCTCACATGCCTTACTTTTCTGGCATTTAAATATTCTTGAACATAATGTGGAATTCTTCAGAAAATTATCCAGCTATAATTTTCTACAAATTTTATGCATAATATTGTGCTGGATTAAGATTCCTATTCAAATGAATAAGATTCGTGCTTTATAGTTAATTTTGGCAGACATAGAAATACAAATGCTAGGCATTTGAAGATTCAGAAATCAATAAATCATTATATTTGATTGTAGGGGTTTATGTTTTTGACATATTGTGAGTGCCTGCTGAACTGCTGTTCTGATGTATAACTGAAGGTTCCCACCATCGCCTTCAGTAAGGATTAGTGGATTAGTTATCACTGTATTAAAATTTAAAATGAAACAATCAACATTTATCATGTAATCCATGAAAACAGGTTTTACATAATCATCCAAAATGAGAGAAAATAACTTTTGCATTTTTTTAAAAAAAGATTCTGATCTTAAATTACAAAAGTTGCAAGAAAAAGCATCCCGTTCCCCTCTCCAATTTCAGTGGGAAAAGCAGAAAATAACAAAAAATTGTGTCTTATATAAATTTATAATAATATATATAATGTTAATGAAATGTATAGGAATAAAAACACATATCTGGGAAACGTTCCTTTGTTTTAGCTTAGGGAAGATTGTGTGTAGATGGCAGAAGGAAGAGGAGAAAAGTAAAGATTTCCTAAGAAGTCTTTAAGCAAAAATTGTGAAGCTCTTGTTATGCACTATCAGTTAGAAACAGAAGCAAGGCAAAGCTTGTCTCTTGCATAAATGTTAAGCAAGAATGATCACTGAGCAGTAGGCACCTACTAGGGGAAGCAGACTTCTTGAGAGCTCTCAGCAGACATTTTAAACACTGAAGAAGAAAATGAAAATGAGTGTAGTTTGCTTTTTGTATAAAAATGATCTGCCATATAAGGAATCAAAAAAGGCCTATAATGCATCTGATATCGTGGCCATTAAAAAAAAAAAGGTGGGGGTTTTGTGTGTTTTTGGGTTTTTTTCCCCCTAAAATAAAATGCTCTAATATGAACAGGTATCAAATAATGAAATACAGTGAGTTGTGCTTTACTGGGGACCTGAATAGCTGAATGACACATGAATGGCTCCTGAGTAATTGCTTGCAAATCTAAGTAACCTTTATCTTGTGATTTTGTGTAAATGGCAATAAGAATTTCTTTGAAAGGTGATTAAAAAAAATACTAATACTAATGAATTAATTGCCAAATCACAAAAATGTGTCTAGGGTAGCTGGGGGCTGTGAACTAACAACTAGCCACACAGAATCAAATTTAGTAGATATGAAGTCCTGTTGGTTCATTAATGATATAACTATCCTGTCAAACCAAACTAGAAGTCATCAGCTCCTTTAAAGAGCTTCCATTCACTTTGTAATGCAAGAAGAATATTTAGCAGCATGCTGACTTTTAAATGTCCAAACATGCAGAAAGGGCTGAAATGTTTTTCATATAAAAAAAGGCAAATTTTATTTGATACATTAATCCCTGAAGACTTGACAGTCTAAGTGATTTACTATAGACATAGAATTCTTAAGCTTTTTACAGAGAGATCACAGTTATGGTCTGGCTGCAATTCTTCCCACTTCCCTGTTTCTCTGATTATACTTCTCAGATGTCAGTCTTTTTGCCTTTATCTCTTCTCAAGTGGAATCATGCAGGTCTCCCACTGTTAGGCTGAACTCTTAACAACAGTGCCCTGTATATCAGCTGTGCTTAAGTGCCAAATCCTGAGGTCTTTACTACCTGAGAGATTTGAGTTCCGTGAACTATGGACAATGATTAAATAAGCCCATGTACTTTTCTCAAAAAGGTAAAAAAAAACTTACAT
Organism: Zonotrichia albicollis; assembly: GCF_047830755.1. Taxonomy (NCBI): domain Eukaryota; kingdom Metazoa; phylum Chordata; class Aves; order Passeriformes; family Passerellidae; genus Zonotrichia; species Zonotrichia albicollis. The sequence goes on along the minus strand of NC_133820.1, from coordinate 86,464,247 downwards.
GAAAAGATTTTTAAGTTTTTAAAGTCTATACATTTCTCACCTAGGCCATTCTGTCCTTCATAATGAGTTATATAAAGTTAATAATTTACTGATGGCAAACTTCATAAAACTAAGCACTGTCACCCTCTAAATCAGATCATATTTCCCCCATTTATTAGTAAAAACTACAGGCTTTGCACTACAGAATCTCAGGAAATTTTTGGGCTTAGCTGAAAACCTCAGTTTAGCTGAAAACCTCAGAGAGCTAAGCAGATTGTGACCACTGAGTGCATAAATACAAGTCCCCATGTACCTAAGATTAAGGGACAGGGACCTTTCCTGGCCCTACATTCTCCCCACTGAGAAAACCAAGATGCTGAGGACTCAGTGACAATCACCAGCTCGCTGCTTACAAGAGACTGTCTCTATTAAATTTAACACTCAAAATGACCTAGGAAGGAGAAGCATACACAAGAGAATCTGAGTTGATGCTTAAAAAACTTTCTATATCACAATTTTGACTCTGATAGGAAGGAGTGTTTTGTCCATTAATCAGTATGGTGTCAGTACTGCTGTAACAGGTAAAATGGCAAGTGTAGAATTCTGATGAGACTGATTGGTTTAGATTTTACTTTATCCATCTGTGCCATTTTGTACAATTTCATGACCTATTCTCATTGCATAGCTAACTTCCTAACTCCTTGCTGGACTAAGCCTCACACCTTATAATCACAGTCTAACGTGGCTTTGAAATAAATTGTGACTAGCATCTACAGGCATGAACTCTCCATTTTCAGCCTCATATGTGAGCTACTAGAAAGTTCACAGTCACAAAAGAGAGCAGAGTGGCCTGGGAGTTTGAAGGCTTAAATGCCAGCAACCAGAGAAGAGTAAGGTTTAGATCCAGCTACTGGAAACAATGAGTGACTGAAGCCAGCTACAGGGGAGTATGACTGTATTTCACAACACCATGTAACCATTAGTGAACTTCAACCTAAGTTAGATGATGAGAAGTTCAGCATCTGAAAAATAACCACGTTCCAGGCATTGATATTGGATAAACAAAAGTCCACACTAATATTTTTTATTTCTTTGGCAAAGTCAAACCAAGACCTCTAGAATCATTACTATAATTGTAATTCTAGGAAAAAAATTAGTTCTGGGATTCTTATAAGACTCAGTCTCTGGATACAGAAAACAATATACTAAAAATGTACTTTGATCAGATAACAGCTGCTTAAGGATTCAAAGGCCTATTACCTCAGATGTAATAGTTCAAGTTAATAAGCTTCTTTCTCCCTTTTATACACTGTGCACAATAAACACTTTCATTTTAATTAACAGCATTTACTGAATTGGAAACCATGAGCATTGAAAAGAGTATCTTGTGCTGTAAGTGACAGTAATTTTATTCCTGGAATCAAGAACAAGATAAACCAGCAGCCTCCTATATGCTCATCACTGATTTTCGAGCTACTTCTACTCTGTAGTTCTGACAACTCAGTCTCACTTCAATAAAATCTTGAACACCAGATTTAGGATATAGAGTTAGGTACATCATGACAGCTCAGTGATTTTAAACCATTTCATGTAGTTTGGTCTGCCTGGGTAGCAATAGGAGTTTATCTCTTTCTCCAGAGAAAAGTAGTGGAACTGTAAAACTTCTTTTCCTATTGTATAAATCAGTGATGATTACCTGATGACTTGTTAACAGATAATACAGGAAAACCTAAAATAAGCGTTATGTTTGCTATACTCATAACATTTTCATAATTATCTCCTGTGGACATAAAATAACCACAAAAAAGATATTTTATTGTTCATGTGCCAAGCTAAGGAAGAATCTATTTATAATGTTGAAAAGGACTACTTAAGAAGCCTTATTTAGCATTAGAAGGTGCTAGATAGGTAACAAAATATTGACTCATTAAATTCTTAATGATACAATTAAATAGTTAATAATGTACTCACTCATCAATAGTAATAAAAATAGAAAAAATTACAATAGAAAAAGTAAAGATGGAGAAAAGTAGCAAGGAGCAGTAATACACATATAGAAAATATAAATATATTATTTTTATGTAAATGCTGCTTAATCTAATAAAACATTACCTTAAATTTATGGATTTGGAGGTAATACAAAGTATACTGTACAAAAATTATTGAAGCAAACAGATAAGAACCATTTGTTAGAGTCCAACACATGCAATTCATGTTTATCTCTTTCAAGCATACAAATGCAGCCATTTAATTCCAGCTCTCCAGTCAGTATAGGAGAGTTGAACCTGCAGAGGGTATTTTGCCCCTTCCTAAGGTAATTGAATAACAACCTAGGGTGAAGCAGCCTTTTAAAAACAATTCTTCACTGACTGTGGAAGAAGTCTAGATTATTTTCTTTAGCCTATATGCCTAAATATTTGTAGAGCTTTATTAATAAAGATGAAGTGTGAGTGAATTGTGGACAATAAACCTAAGTAGCTGAAGAGGTAGAGTGCCATACTGTGGTTCACCAAAAATAAATGCTAGGGATCATTAAAATATATGAGCGCATCAAAGTACTTATTCATACTTATTAACAGAAGTAATTTAATCTCTTATTGGGATAATTTTTCTTTTGCTAGAAACTGTTGTATTAGAAACGTACAATTCAGATCTTTTAAATCGTATTAACACCCTTCTGATTACATGAGGCTAAGAGCATAACTTCCTAAAAATATCTGCAACAAGAGCAATGAAAAAATCTCTGGACTTCCTATTTTTTTTCTCTTTCTTGCATTTTTTAAACTTTCTATAGGATGGTTAAATTAAAAAAAAATACAAGAATTATTGGCAGAAGTAAATATCATATCTAATAGGGTCTCTTCCCTATATTGAAATTAATATTTTCTAATGAAGAAAATCTTTAGCTGAAGATTCTGGCGCTTTATTCCACAGACACTTCACATAAGTACTTGTCATAAAACAGCAAATTAAAGCTATTTTAAAAAATATTTTCTTCAGTACTTTCAAATGTGCGTGTATTCATGTAAGTAATGCACACAACTTTAAGGAGTTTCACTTTGTTTATGACCCTTTCCACAGCTCTGTTCCTGTCTCCTTCCTCAAGAGCAAAAGATACCAAAACAAAGAAGAGTAATATTTTTGTGATATGGGGCAGCATGGAAGAGAAGAAAATTGGGATGTTATATATTTTGGAAGTTATTTTACATGTATTTCTTGCATTTACTCCTTGAATGCTTGATTATTATATATTTTAAAGCAGTCTCCTGTGGAGGTAATTTCATATTTCCAACCAAAATGTACTTCTATTGCATGTATAATTTCTTGCTTTATTTTATTACTGAGCCATAGTAGTGTATCGGTTACAAATATATACTTATGTATATACATTTATATCTTATACAGAAAGACAAAATTTAAGACATTTTCTTATGTTTCAATTGCATACAAAAAGACTGCATTTTTTGTAGATGTTTCTTGAGAAATTCCTTAATATTTGAGCCTATTTATATTTCACTGAATGCCAAATTTTTCATTTGGTGCTTATGTCTTTTAGTCCTCCAAGTTCCTTGGCAAATATTACCTTCATAATTAATTTTTCCAAGGAAAAATTACAACAACATCTATAACAAACAAAGTCACAGTGTAACAAGACTTGACCAGAGCTTACTTTTCACCACAAAAAAGTCTGTTTGCATATGTTGGGCTGTGGCACTTAAACCCTTTCTATCCGCCACTCTCTCTCAGGTGATTCGCAGAATTAATTTATTTTATTCATCTTCCATGCTTGACATGGCCAGTCAGCAAAATATTTTTTTCTGCTTCCTTCAAACTTAAAACTGCCTGAATAATTTGGAATAACACACAGTTAGATTAAAACCAACTAACATATTCTTTATTAAAAAACTACTTTTCTGCTAGATCCCTGCATGGCAATTATCTAACCAGGGGGTTAGAATCATAGAATGGCTGAGCAGCCATTATGGTTATAGTTTATTGAGTATTTGTATAATCATGTCTTCCTCTGGTTCTGTTATGTACATTGCAAATTGTGTTCAGCTGCAAAGGAATTTAGGAATCTCTGACTGGAGAAGAAATGGTGTTACTCCCTTTACAAGAATCTCTTACTGTTAGAGCAGCCACCTGGGAAATCAGAGGCTTGTAATCGTTATCTGCTTCTGTCTCAGAGATAAAGGTGTGAAGGCATTTAACGTGCCTAAATTTTTATGCCTTTCCTAACAATCATGTAGACACACAGAAGACAGAAGTCATAGCTGGGAGGCCTATATTATCTTAATCTCTTATGTCTAGAGCTCTAGTTCCATGGTGAGCTAGAGACAGCAGAGTAGTGCACCAAATGCATCCATTGGACTTCCCAGAGTGATTTAAAGAATTTATTAACTGATCATTAACTGACTCAAGGTGTGAATGAATCGGTAAAGGTCAAGCTGTATATGATTTTCTGTGCAGCTCCCAGAAAGTTTTAAGATAGCATTAAGTTTGCATATCCCAGAGGGAGTCACAACATGATATATTTCACTGGAAACAGGGTATCTCTTACATATTTGATGTCTGCTTTTACATTTCCCAGATCATGGTTTTGGTAAAGCAGTCATTACATCTGTTTTTCACAGTTCAATAGGGACTCTCAGATTGAAGCTTTTTAAAAGGTAGGAAAGGACTCATGAAAGATTTCCAAGGAAAGCTGAATACCATTTGATCACAGGTGCTACTACAAATTGTGATAACAAACCACCAAAATACTTAAGATTGATTATTGGGGCTTATCACTGAATGCCCTTCTCAATTTGTTATGGTAGCTTGTCTTTGAGTTAGCATCATACATGATACTTTACTTTTTTCTTTTTTAATCCCTCATATAACATCTAGTGTCTTCATTATAAAATATTTAATTAAGGGAGTAATTTCATTATAATGATTTCCATTTATCTCAATGAATCAACTAGCATTTTTTGAGTACCACGTAAAAGGAAAGATCTGCTGAATGTGAGTAACAAACCAGTTATGACAGCTAAAGCATGGCTGCACTCTGCAAATTTAAATAGATGTCACTTTAGCACAGGAACAATTAATCAAAATTTGCAACTTTTTATTATTACCAGTATTAATAAGGGGGATTTCTAGACTTCATGGTTTAATGGAAACTAAAATGTTTGGCTTTTAGTACTCTACAATGTTATCATGAAATAATATGCAAAATAAATTGCTGCTCTATTTAAAAGTTATTAATAATTGACTGACAATAAAAATCTGTGCTGAATATTGTACACAGAAACAAACAAAAGGATGTGTTCCAAGTAATGGGATTGTCTGTGGCTTTAGTACTGTATTTGCACTCTGCTCCTAGCTGTCATTTGTAGCACCATTCACTCCTGAATTTCTGAAAAGATATTTCAAGTAACTGTTCATGAGTTTATTACAAATATGCTCTATTACAGTAAACTCTTGATTAACAGAATACACAATAAACACTCTAGAGAAATATGAGTTTTTCTACTTATAAAAAGTGGTCATTGTGTAACAAAGTTCCACAATGACTGACTGAGGAAATTATTTTATTTAATATTTTAATTATCTTGGAACTAAACCACAAATGTATCTGTGAAATGTGCAGATGACAAAACAGGGAAACTTTGCATGGGAGTCTCAGAGAAACAAACTCCATAGCTGTGAGCACAGTAACAATAGATATTTAATTCAATGATGCAAAAGTCAAAGATTCATAGAATCATATATCTCAAATTGGAAGGGATTAGTGGGAATCATCAAAGCCAACTCCCTGCTCCTTGCAGGAGTACCTAAAGTAAACACATACTCCCAGATCTGCTTCCACAGGAATTATTTCCAAGCTCTCATTCCCCATTTATATGTACGACAAGGACTACACAATTTTAGGTATAGCATCTAGCACTTGTTCTTACTCAATTTCATAGAGTTGGTGATTGAAGTTCTGTATTCTGTCCAGATCTCTCTGAAAGGCCTTTACCCTTGAGTGAGTCCATGGCACCTCCTAATTTTATATTGCTGACAAAACTAATGTGCAATTCCTGCATCCAGAATATTTATAAAAATACTAAAGAGAACAGAGCTTATAAATTAAACATTGCAGCACCCCACTGATGACTGCCACCATCCCAATGTAAGAGCCAAATGCATTAGCCAATTGCTCATCAAATGTATTATGGGTTTGTGTTGGAGAATTTTGCTCAGACATGGCTTGAAGGAAAAAAGGCCATGAAAATATACAGCTGATTGAAAAGTAAAAGGCAGCTGTAAACAGCAAAGTTCTCAGACACGTTCCTGTAAACAGCAAAGTTCTCAGGCTTGTTTTTTAATAACAAGTAAATACCTTGTCCTTGGATAGTGATGGGAAAGCAGAGTGACAAACATGGAGGCTTGAGAACAGTTAATAACAGGATGAGAAAAACAAGTTTTGGTCTCAATAACAAACCACAGGTATTGAAAACAAAAGGAGGGGTTGGTGTGTAATCTGTAGCCAATAATGAGCTCGGGTTTTGCAATATGTATGCAATTAACACGGTTATAAAAGTGTGCATGCTGGATCAATAAATCAGAGTTCGATGCTGATCAAAGGATGGGTTGTCTCCCTTCGCTTCCACAGGTTTGTCTATCTGTATATTGGACATTAGTCCTGAAGAGAGTATAAAAGATGGTATCAAAAGATTTGTTAAAATTAAAAAAAAAATCCACATCTTCTGTTTTGCCTTGTTCTACTAGTTGAAGGATCTTATTGTAAAAGGAAATTAGGTTGTTTAAGCAGAACCAACTTAATGCTTAACTCTTGTGAATCTGTGCTGGCTATGACCAATGACAGCAGTGTCTCTCAAGTGATTTTCAATAACTCCCAACATAACCTTTCCCAGAATTTTACCAGAGGCTGAAGTGAAATTGACAGGACTGTTAATAATCAAGGTCCTCCTTCTTACTCATCTTCAACACTGTGACAAGGCATACCATGAAGGACTAATCATAACAGGAATCTCTGAGTAAAGTTAGAGTGCAGGTAGAATTAAAAGAGCTAAAAATTCTAGATTCTGGTGGTCAGTTGTAAGAATGATGTAAAACAAGTGATATATTTTTAGGACAGGTCAAGATATGTATGTTCAACAGAGCCAAAAACCTTTCCATCCACTGTACAAGCACGGTGCCTCATTCCCAAGAGTATTGGTATTAAGTCATCTATAACAGGAAGGCATATTCAAATTAATAATCACAGAAACCAGAAGATATTCTTGAGGATAGCACTGTTATTATGAGAGTAATAGAAAATTGGAGGAATGAGCTGAGAAGAACATAGTGAAATTCAACAAGGACTAAAGCAAAGCCCTGCCCTTGGGATGCAAAATCCCCTGACCAGTGATACAAGCTGAGGAATGACAGCTGAGGAGTGGACAAAAGTTGAACATCGGCCAACAGTATACCTAGGTAGCAAAGATGACCAGCAGAATCCTGGGGTGCATTTATGGGGACACAATCAGTAGATCAAGGGAAGTGATTATCCCCCTTTACTCAGCACTCCTCATCTAGCTCCTACATCCACTTTGGGGCTCATAATAAAAAAAAAGATATCAAAAGTAGGAAAATTCAGCAAAAGGTTGGCAAGATGGTATGGACATTGGATAATGAGTCTGAGGCTAAAACCAGAGAAGTTCAGACTGGCTATAAGGAGAAAAGCATTATCCCCTTTAGGACAGTGGCCCAGGTTGCCCTGAGAAGTTATGTAGTCTCTGTCTAGACCTGTAGAGGTTTTGAAGACCAGGATGGACAAAGTCTTGAGCACTTTGATCTGACCTCACAAATGATCATGCTTGGAGCAGGTGGCTGGGCTCCAAAGTCCTCATGTCCCAGTCTGAATTATCCTTTGATCCTAATATAATCAAAAAAGAAAGTAATTATCCACACATGCAGTCCAATTTTTACAATAGTATATTCTCAAATAGTTTATTCATTTTAGACAAGAATCAGCAAAAAAGTAGGGTTTTTGAAAGGAAGCATTGGATTTTGAGTGGGTTTTTTTTTTTAATTTTAATCAGTTAATGAATGAGTTTGCATAATTTTTTGACTGAAATACTAAGACCCAGTATTATTTCCATAATTTGCGTTCTTCATTTATTACATTTGCGTTCTTCAACAATCAAAGATCTGACTAAATTTTCTGCAGATGTTTGAAAGTATTTTCTATCAGAACAACCATTAATGAATTGAGGTGTGAAACCCACCCAAAAGAACCACTCAGGTAGTTAAGATCTTGACCACATCTACACATCTCTGTTGCAATAGATGAATATTGTGTGCTCTGGGAAAACAATCCAAGCACACATAATTCTTATGTGGGAAACTTACTGAGAACTCAGACAAAGCAAAGAAATTATTTCTTTCTGGCAAAGAAATAAGAAAGACTCTCCAGCTTAATAGCAAAAATCTAACAAAAGTTCCAAACAGCAGTACCAGAACTGCTGCTCTGTTGTAGTGACCTACAAATTAGTCCATCCTGGTTTGAATTTATAACTCTAAATCAGTTTTATATATATATATATATATATATATATGTAGAGAAAGAGAGAGCATGAAAATGCATATAAATATAAATATGCAACAACAAGTAATAAAAAAAAGCTAAGAAATGCAAGTAAGTTGAAGGGTTACTTTCATTTAGAATATTTAGAATAGAGCATCTGAAGCTATTTCTACACAGTATTTACTGCCAGTAAATAAAAACTGACGCTAAATATTGAAGGAACAACATTGTAACAGAAAGGGAATGTGAATCTCAGTCAGTAGAAGCAGGGTAAAGTGAGAAATGCTTTGGTCAACCTTGATTCTCCTCCTGAGTACAGAAGATAATACCTTGCCCTGTGGATGGGCAGGAGGAAAATCGGCCAACACTCATTTCTTTCTTCTGCAATTGACTTAAAGCTAGGAAAGGGGAAAGGAGAAATTTATGGTTTGCCTTTTTTTCTTCTTAGTCTTTGAAGTGTTTTTTGAAAGCAAGTACTAACTGTCTGCTATTGTACCTTACCTGTGAGTAAATTGAGGTGACTGAATTATAATCCTAAAATGTGATGGTTTTGACTGACTGCTAGCTTGAAAATCAGAGTGGAACCCTTCCTTGTCAAAAAAGCAATATGGTGCCTACTTGTTTGCTTTTCCTTCTCATCTTCACATCCACTTCAGGCATATTCATATTTTTGATAGTATATAGCTCTGGGTTTTGCAAAGATTTTATGTCAGTGAGATGATGAAACAGTTAAACAAATGCATAGCTCCTAAAGAGGTGATCTGAGGTGCATTTCATCTAACTTAATGTGGCTCACAAAAACTAGGAATTGGATTAATATTGCTTGTTCATGCTTGAAGCACAAAAAATTGCTCAAAGGCAGATGGAGGGAAAGCAAAAAAATCTAAAAATAAAAATCCCAGTGGAAATAAGGATTTTCACAGTCCAATTTGGTTTCTTCTAAGATACAAGTCTCAAGACACTGAAGCGAATAACTCACATGAAGGAAATTTAAAGTTCTGTAGTATTAAATTTTCCAGGCAGAAAACTCCAAACAAACAAACAGAAAAATATGGAATCAAGAATTTTATACTTATAACATTTGTCTTCTTTTACAGCTAATGCAGTATTGAAAGCTTAAAATAGAATGGAGACATAGAAAATGGCCACAAAATACAAATTACCTACAATCCAGTTGGCTATTTTTCAGTTTTTTTTTCATTTAACATGTCAATGAGAAAACAATATCTGTATTTTTCAGAGCCATGGAACACACATGTTTGTGGCGTTTCTCAGTTTAACAAGCAATTCTCTGTGGACACCTGAAGTGAATAAAATTCTGGAATCTGCAATGTTTTGTCTTCCAGCTGGTGAAAAAATGAACCCATAGCTACTGGTGTCGCACAATCAGTAGTGTTTATTCATCTGTCCCCATTAAATCAGGAGATCACAGTAACTATCAGCATACTGAGCAACACATAATTGTGCTTGCTATACATTTTGCTGAAGTTAAATAGCACAAAATAGTACATACTAAGTGTATTGATATGCACTATTAGTGTATACTAATACTGCTGAAATTAAATAGCATAAAATACTGTATGAATACCCAATAATAGTGTATAAATAGCATAAAGTCATGTATACTAAAATTATTTATCAGTGAATTTTTAAATGCTTTCCTGAATTAATTTTTCTGGCATTTTTTACTCTTTCCTTGTAGTCTAAGGGAGCAAATAATCTAGTTTAATGTTGTTAGGTGTCCAAAGGTTGAGTATTTAAATCTGGAATTGTCACCTCAGATGGCCTTAACACAAAAGGAGTTCCAAGGGGTAACTTATCTAACCTTGGTTTCCTATTTTAAAGTAAACAAAAATTATCCTATGAAAATGTGTTCAAAGTAATTTTTAAGCAACTAAAACACAAATTTTGAAGCAATAATTTATATCTACATATCTTAAGACTGATTAACCTACTCCTTTTGATACTAGCTGTAAGATGTCAGCAGTTTTTCTGAGGTATGTAAAGTGTGAAGTAAAGTATCTGTTCCCAAACTGAAAAAAACCCAAATTTGTATACTAAAATAAATTTGTATATGTGCTCAGAGCTTTGCCTTATTTTGCATTTTTTTTCATATTTATGGTTTGTATATCGTGAGAAAGACATACATGTATATAGTGAGAAGAACATACTTAACCTCACTCATTGTGGGAAACCAAAATCTGCAGATTCTGAAATTTCACCAGATACTTTCAAGGGGGAGTAAGTGCATAACATACTGAGCACAACCAATTTGAGGTGCAGTAGTATAATATTGTCAGTCTAAACAGGTAAATAGCAGATGAGCTAGTGACTCTGCTTTTTCCTTTTTTAGCAGTTTCCCTGTTCCTATCAAATAGTTCAGGCATGGAGTACTAGAGGAATTTCTCCCTTTTACCTACTCATGAAACAAAGTCAAAGTATTTTGCATAGACAAAAAGATCATATAGGATGAGCATGAATCATTAATAAAGAAAAAAATATTTTAGAAAAATGGAAAAGGCATAAAAAACTAATATTTGGGACAACTGATTGGACCCAACAATCTTGTTACATTTTAACTGGGGCAAAATGAGGCAAAGGAAAACAACATAAATCATGGCATTCTAAACTTTGCCTGGAGAGAAGAATATCTTAGGATAACTTTATTTTAACAGCTAAATATCACTACGGAGATTTGTAGTTTGTACATTTCCTATTATTTGTCACCAAGGGGAAATTATTTGGGTCAGATATAACTTACAAGAAAGATCTGCATGTTTAAATCATAAAGACTAAAATAAATTTGCCTTCTTTGGCATCTTATAACTAGACCTACGAGTCAGTAATGTCTAGGGGCAGCTCTTCCTTGGGAATACCAACATCTGTTCCCAGCAGAATTTAACATCTTTTGATTCAAGCAATGCAACCCGCAATGTCTTTCTGTGACTTATTTTCCTCTCACACTAAGCATGAACAGCATGTGTGGCATCACCAAGCCCAGCTCCAAAACAAACTAGAATGGGAAATATTTAACTCTTTAGTGGAAGCAGGGAAAATAGGTAGCTGTCTTTGAAGACCTCAGGAGGAAAAGCAAGTACAATTTGGGTATGTAAATATCTTAACCACAAAGGTCTGTGTGACAACCTCAACAAAGTTTTTAATTCCAACTCAGGCCTCAGGTATTTAAAAAATGGCATGTTTTTAAATTCAGAAGAACTTGCGCTGTACATGTCATTACCTTGCTAGCATGAGGGTGAATTAAGAAAATATTGACTTTCACATAATATTTTTTGTTGTGAGTGTAAGTATAGAAGGCAGAAAAAAGAGTAATTCAAATAATATTTGATTCGTAATTTCACAACAATTGCATCATGGATCACTTTCTAAAATCAGAGTGAAAAAAAAATAAAACCCAATATTAAATTTTACACTCAGTTTTTGTAATTCCAGATTTTGGAAGATTGAAGATCATTTTCTTTAAAGGAGTGCTAAAATTATAAATACTTTAAGCTTTTTTTAATAAGATAAGGAATTAGTTTTTTATCAGTGATAAAATATTTTTTGAGTGTATCATGGACTTATTTCTTCACCACCCTAGTTAGTAAGAACGTAACACAGACTTTAAAAATTTCTCTTCCTAAGTTTTCAACACAGTTCCATCTCTGTCATTGGCTGGTTTTGTTCTTTAATACTGTGCACAGGTCTACTGAACTTGTGCCCTATTTATGAAGTCTTTTTCCTCTTTGGATTGTCTGATTTCTAAGAACACATGACCTCGTTCTGAAGCTTTTCTCTGGGTCGGTCATTTTATATGCACTCATGTGCACTCTTTCTTCTCATTTTTAACTTCTTTTTCATTTTTACAGAGAATGTAACCATAGAGCCTTGCTTTAGTCACGTTTGCTAATGGATACTACATGTAAAGGCAGGCAGATTGCATGCAGGATGATGGCATTAGCCTTATCTCTTTAGGAAAAGGGGATGAAAGTAGTTGCTTTCATCCTCTATCGAACATCTCCCAGCAGATAGAAGATTGTTTAAACTCCAGCTTAGATGAATATTTGCATGCATTTGGATTTGCCCCATTTTGGTTTTGCAAGAATCCATGTTTAAAACAAAAAAAAAAAAAAAAACAAAAAAACAAAAACAAAAAAAAAACCCAAACCAAATAAGCAGAAACTGCAGTTAGCTCTCATTTTGGGTTCTGATATATATTCTAGGTATTTCTGCTCCTGTCCCTAAAGTTACTTCATGTGCATATACATATATATATATATAATTTATATCTTCATGTTCTTTAGTCAGACTTCAGAAACATGGTGAACTAAAATGCAGAATCTATCTGAGCATCTGTCTTAAGAGATTTCAGCTGAAATTCTCTCAGACCTGAATTCCTTTTATTTGCCTATCTTAGTCTTGAAATGTTACTTATGACAGCATAGATAGAGGAATTGTCTTTTAGGAATTGTCTTCCAGTTGAAAAAATATGAAAGACTTTAAATTCTATAAGCAATGAATTTGTAAGCCATACCAAACCAATCAGTTCTCTGAAAATTGCTGACAAAACCTCTTACTGATAATTGCACATGAAAAATTCATGTAGAAAATACTGTAAGAAAAAGCAACAGAAATATTGTGAAAAAAAAGATCAAGACTTTTTTTTCCCTTAAATCTTCCCATATGTTAATAAACCAGGATATTGGAAACTATATGTAGCATGAGAGAAGGCATTTTTTCCCATTACATTTGCATATCCTTATGAACAGCATGACAGATGTCTGTTCAACAATTTTTCTTCCAAATTTTATGTGGGAGAAAGCAAAAAATTTGCCAAGCTTTAAGATGGTTTTGCTTAAGTTGCCCTTTTGTTGTCTTAAAGCAAGATAGGGGTTTGTGACATTGAGGGCAGCACAGCCCACAGGGTATTTTTTCCAGAGAGAGGTTTTAAATCTTGTTTAATAGTCGTTTTTAAAATGACAGCAAAGAGAAGGCAAATACTTACTATTTTCTAAGCCTATGTCTAGTGGTCTTCCAGCATACAGTACTGTAAAGAGCCATGCAGTTTTCTTATTTACTTTAGTGAAGAGGCTGCTGAACAGTGGTTATCTTAGTTTAAATGGTCAGTTGAATATTTGCTTTTCTTCAGTTTAGAAGCACAACAGAGAGATGGAAAGAAGCCCTTTCATTTCCACAGCAGTGAAGCATCCTTTTTTTCGTGAGGCATGCTGTAGTCCTGTGTGAGCTCATATGAGGGATGGGCACTGCTTTAGAACATTACATTCTGTAGTGATGGAGGAATCTGCTGGATCACAGAACAAGTGAAGAACCTTAACAACTCTCTAAGATCTTGTTCACCAATGCAACTGATTCCACAAACAAAGATTAAATTAAGCTAGCCATGCTGTCATTGATATATGACTATGCTTTAAATGAGTAAAACATGAAAACAGAAGGGAAGTAATCTGCATGAGCTTTCAAGTATTTCCTTTTTCAGCTGTACTTCTATTTTTATTTGATAAATATATGACTATGTATGTTTATGGACCTTCTTGAGTGATGATTTTTTAAAAGATTTGCGCATTTTGCATTCAAAAATCAGTTACATTTGTACAACTCTGAATGTACCTGAATTATGCTGAATGGATGATGGGATGCTTCCTTTCTGCAGAGGAACCAAGAACTAATGCTCCTAACTGTTGGATATTAGGAGGTGAGAAGTTCTCATTGCAACATGCATGGGTAACTACCAAAATTCTAAACTCCTCCAGCAGTAAAAAACCTATCACTGCATATTTTTTTCCAGAAATGATCCCAAGGCTACTTCATTTGTGTTGTCAATATCTTAAATCAGGGATCTTCTCTGAAGTCATGTATCCCATGACTTTTTCTCTATTGCCTTTTTCTTCTCAAGCAATGCAATAAATAAAAATTTCCTCTTCTCCAGCCACCCTATACATATATATATATATACATATATATACATATATATATATATACACACATATCTTTGGCTCCTGTGCTGTCTCCATGAAATTCATCTACATTTTAAATATATTTTAGATAAAACCCACAACAAGCAAATAAACACCCCAGTAGATTTTAACTTGATTTATTATAATATACTATAATTTTTTATTTCTCTCAGAAGGTTTGGAAAATATTGGTAAAACTTGCAATTACTACCATAACACAAAAAAGCAGCATATAAATAATTGAAACTGATATTATTAAGCAGCATTATCAGTATCTGTTTCTTTCTCTTTACTATTTGTTCTACATATAGGAGTAAATTTGATTTTGGTGTTGAGGGTTTATTTCCAACCCCCTGTAACAATATCTCTCTTCACTATGTATTGAGGTATTGAGTATTAAGGTTCTGTAACTCCTAATTATATGAAATACCAAAACAACATTAAGAAAAATCAACTGCCTTTTTTGGAATTTGGAGAAAGTGTTCTTTCATTAAGTAAGACTGTAAAATACAAGTTAATCTGCCTACTTAAGGGAATTACTAGCACAGTATTGCATTCTCTCCTGGTTGCCTCTGAGGAAAGTTGCGCATCCAATTTTATTGTTATTTTATTTTGTTCCTGGAATGTGTTCTGGCAGTGCCATTCAGTATGAAAACAGAAGTACCCTATTTATTAATTTCTTCTTCCACTCCTGGACTATTCAGAATGCAAATTATACAAAATGACATTGTGAGTAGCAATTAATAAAAATTGTCTGGTTGAAGGAAACAAAAACATCTACATGCACATTGTTTTGTTTGCAGTTTTCCTATTTCCGTGGGGAAATGATAACAGCTAAATCACAGCCCATAAGGATCAATTAATCTATGAAGTATGTTCACAGTGTTGCTTTTCACATCCTTTTAAGTGATATGAAAAGTGGTACAAGTGGCCATTTGAAGGCAACATGGGAACAATTTTGCATAAATGATATGTGTTCCTTAAAATATTTGTGTCACACAGTTCTGTCTTGAAAAGACCTTATTCAGTCTCTATGCTTATGAAACAGCCCCTACAGAAGGAAACAAGAAGGTTTACTTTTGCAGGTCTTCACTTTTTAATGACTGATTTATCTTATTTTCAAGAGAAAAAAAAAAATATGTGCAAAATCTGAAGGCTGAGTTTGTGGTTGAGGTTGTGTGTGTAAGAGATGCAGAAAAACCAAAAGTGCTAAAAATGTTTTGCATTTACCTAGTTAGAGGCAATGTTTTTTTTTCCTCCCCAGAATGTATTAACTTATGCAGATGTGAAACATTAAGACATTGTCATTTAACACAAAAAGGAGTGGTTTATAAAAATGGTTCTCAGAGGTGTTCAATTTTTTTTATTTCAGCAAGACTGCTTATTTCACAGAGCATGAAAATCATACATCCCCTTTTATTATTTCTAGCTTAAAGATTCTATATGGTAAACGTCTATGTTTTGAGTTAAATCTCTTAGAACACATTTTTTTGCAAAGAAGGAAAACAGTTTTTTCCTGATTCATGATATTCATCAAGCGAAATATGATATTTCAAATAATGGAATACCAAAGAAAAAGAATACTACTGCTGCATTTCTTCATGTTCTCTGGAAACTGCAGCAGTATTATGTCATCATCAAAAGCTTTTAATAACATGTTAAAAATGGTGTCTTTTACTAGTGCTAGTAAGAAAAAATACTAAGAAATGTATTAGGCTGAATAAAAGGTTTTATCTCCTATCTGGTGAGGTTTGGAGGCTTTGGCATGGGATTTTTGTTAGTTGTTGATCATCAAACCATCTGTTTATCCAGACTCTGACTAGTGTATGCAAAGACAGACTTCTAGAATTTTAAACTGCATACTTTTTATTGTGTATGCTGTGAGCTCAAACAAACACTGAGTCTTGAATAAACACTTAAATAAAAAATAATGTTTCATTCTCTTAGTATTTTTCAGTAGACTCTCCAAATGTGTTATCAAGGTGCCTTTATTCAGTTGAAGGTAAAAATTTTGCTTTTCTTATGAATCAGTTGCAAAATATGTGTAGGTCTTAGCCTCAGAATATCTAGAGAGAAATTTGAGATTTTATGGTCTATTTTCAAGGTTTCAGTTTCAATAAAGCCATTTGGAGAATCTAGTTCCTAATTGTTTCTTTGCAATAAAGCACACCTGGGATCATGCACCTTCATTTCAGGTGTTTGTGTGACCATCTGTATAGGCTCTTTATGAACTAGCCTGTTAATTATTAGTATTTTTCCCTATTGGATCATTTTTTTACCCAGTATAAAAGATGCTGCTTATGAGGATTTCCCTCATAAGCAGCTTTTCAGTATTTATGTTTTGTTTCCTTTGCTTAGCCCGTATTGTTCTACCTCTGTTCTGAACAGCCAAATACTCACGTTCTCACAGGATTTATGGATGGTGCCCATCATGCTATCTATGCTATTTGAAACATTTAAGAATATTGAAAAATTCATATGCCTAAAAGACCCTGTAAGGAGAAGAGGCCTTCTGAATAGTTTTATAGACATACTGGGAAAGTGAAATGAATAGTTTCACATGAGAATATATTGGCAAGTAGTCATAATGATTTTCTTTCATGAAGGATTTTGACATTGGACTTCTCACTAAACTTTCCTCTCTTTAATTTTGTTGCTTTTCTAAATCAAAACCATAAATAGTTGAATGTTCTATGGAAAGTTATATCCATCTCCCCATTTTCATCCAGAAAGCAGTGTCTCTACAACTCATCAGACCACATACTAATGAGAAACTATGAACACCGCAGGAAGGATTCCAGTGATTCCTGAGGTGGCCTACCAAGTTAACCTTCAAAACTCTCTGGGTTGTTCTTCCCATTAGCAAAATATTTTCTTTTTCAAAAGACTTCCATGGGAACTATGTGTAATCTTTAATGCAAAATAATACTGGAATCAGGTTACCATAAAAATGGGGATGTAAAATTATTTAAATATATATTACATATTTTGAATATAAGCAGACTCTGCAAATGCACTCTTCTGGCACATAATGAAATATAAAGAATTGGACATGACTTAGAAAGAATTCTTTGGTTTTATATCTACATCTATCTGTACATTTAACTAAACACCAACAATGACAGCATTTCCAAAAGAATGAACAACTTATATGGTGTCAAAGGTCTTCATTACCTTATTGAAATGATCAGATGATATGCAGAGGGACACTAATCAGCATTTTTCCTAACCAAAATGGAGGTAGTTCAGGTCTTTCTGAAAAAAACCCATCAAAACATGCTCAGAAAGTTTTAGTTTCTGTGAAGGCATAACATCCTTCTTTCAAAATCAGTTTGCAAGCAGTCAGGACATATGTATGACTCACTTGCCAAATTTCACTTTTAAAAATCAAAAACACGTAGTGCTAAGCAGCAAAAGTGTTAAAAATCAGCATCTTTCTTACAGATTTAAAATAGAAGTAACTTACTCAAGCAATTTCAGGAAAGAAAAATGTCTAATGGAATTCCTGCAAGGACATTGACTGAAAAAGAATTATGTATTGAAACACCAGTCTTGGTACTGGAGTTTTGTTCAAACATTGCTATTTTAATTTTTGTTCTTTATCTTTAAAAATGCAGAATATTTTTGTAATGCTATCTTTAACACTGACTAAAATAAATTTTATCAGTTTAACAGAATAAAAGTGTATGGCAATGGAGAAAAAAAAAATGTTCTCTGTAATGATCTTCAGGAAAAACTATTTAATTATTTCAAGGGGAAAACCATGGAGCCTGAAGGTATCTTGTAACAGCTGTACACACATAGTTTCATTTTCTGACTTGGCAGTAAATACTTATTAGTGAGCTTAAGGTAACTGATGAATGATAAATGATAGTTAAAGTACGTTTTGCTGTCCCTTGGGTCCAAAATCTTGAGCTGTATGTCCATTCCTTGGATATATATGGCACATCTGTATTCAATGATCCAGAATCTATCTTAATTCTTAGTTGCCTTGAAAGGGAAGACTGTCATATTACAGTCCCATGAAAATTATTTAAAAAAAAGTAGGTAATATCACTTCCCTAATGTTATTCTACTCAGGTAAGATTTTTGGTTGGTAATGTGGTTTATGTTCACCTATTCATATCCTTCTAGAAGCAGAAATACTGCTTAAAAGCACTGATTAGAGAATAGCAACTGAGTTAAGGGTAGAAATCAAGAGTTTTCATGGTGAAAATTCTAAGGATGGAGGGAACTGGGATGAAAATTCTACTAGGATTTATGCTTTTTATTTTGTTTAAAGCTGCCTAGGTAAAATAAAGGGTTGCTGAAGGATGCTGTCTCTGATAGCTCCTATTACACCTGTAAGGAGGTTGCTAATGCCTTATGTTTTATGACAACTGCAAGCAAAATGTGAAGTAATTCTAAAAAAGTTTTAAAAAAATCATGTGAATAGTAATACAATATGCAAGGACCTATAACTTGCATAAGAAGTGACATATCTGGTTCAATACGGTTTGCTTTGAATGACATTCCCTTTATACTTTCAATGCATGACTACCTGATGATTTACTACAATGCAACATGATTTACTACAATTGATGGTTTACTACACCTGATTTACTACAATTACCCAACAGTATGTCCATTCCACTGGATTTACTGTGCAAACTACTCTCATAGTAGGAGTTTGTTTGTCTGATAATAGAGATTCTTTTCAAAACTTAATTTGAAAGTCTTCACAGTTCCACTGACATCTTTCTGGCAACACTTTTTTGTAATGCTTTAAAGGAAGTACAGGAAACTTTTTCTATTTGCACTTTTAAATTTCTGAATTTTTGTTTTCCAGAATATAAAAAAGACCTGGTTGATACATCAAAAACCAGATTGATTCTCAGAATTACATCAAGAATCAATTTAGCAGTGCTCTGGTTCTATTTAATTGTTAGGTAGCCATTCAGCATATTAATATAGTTGGTTTATCCTGGCACTAGAGCAGCTCCCTATTCATTTATTTTACGTGAGTATAGGGATCACAGATATGAAGGATATACTGCATATACTGAAATTACATATATGTTTTAAAAGAATGCATATAGTGATAAGATATTAATTTACTTCAGCTGTACTAAGTTGGAACTGAAAGCATTTTGTACTAAAAACATCCTCAAATTTTTCTCACAATTTTCAGGGTTACTACAGTGAAACTACTGACGCATTTTCTACATGTACCAAGTGTTTATTTAGACTTAACTGAATTGACTCGATTCAATGCCATTAGATGCCTGAGTCTCCCATCTGTTCTTCAGCTGTGTCCCCGAGACCTCAATAGACTCTTACAGGTTTTGTTTTAAATCTTTTAGATCTTCATTGAATATCTCAGGCACAGCAAGGTACCTCAGGTAACACTGGGCCTTTAACTGTTATACTGAGTGCTCCTTTTGTTTTTCACTTTCGAAAACAGTCACAAAAGGGATTCCAAATCTTGTTAGAATAAAATTGATCTGAAAAAAATATTGAGAATTGTAGATTTTGATTGGAACTTCTGTGAGGTAATATAGGGATTTTGTCTGAGATGATTAGATATGAGGTGAAAAGTTGAAGTTCAAAAAAGTATTAGAATATAAGTAGTGTCAGACTTTATGTATTTGCTAGTATAAAAGAATACAAAAAATACATAAAAAGTACATTAAAAATACATCACATTCACATTTAAAAACATGCTTCTTTTTTAAACGTAGAAGGATTCTGCTGGGGATCTTCAGTTTGGTCATTAAGCACATGAATAACCTTAGCAATGTCAGTTTTCAATTTAATGTACTCTTAGTATGGCTTGACTGTGGCAGAGATAAAAGACTTATTTTTTTAAATATATGATTTATCTATTTAGTTCTGAAAAAAAATCTAAATTTTACCTTTAGAGACAAAAGTTATTCCATATCAGTGATATTTTCCTCTCACCTCTTTCAAACCTCCCTCTACCTGTAACTAAACCAGATTCTTGAAGCGTTCATGAGTTTGTCTTCCTGTGTAGAATTTTTCTTAGCAGAATAAAAGAATTTCATGTAAGTAGTAAAATATTTTTAATTCCAACATGAACATAAGAAACTAATTCACAATATGCATATTTATGTATTTCTGTTCTTTCCTTATTTCCTAAAAAAATAAGACAGTAAATACTATGATCCATGGTGTAGACAATGCAGATTCTAAACAAGAGATAAATCTACCTTCTGTACCAAAACAAAAGCAGAAAAATTATTATTTCAATTTTAAGTACATAGTATAATCACTCTGTTCAAAATGATTCTACAATTAATTTATTAAGTTCAGCTATTTTCATGTAACCATTTTTCTTTTTAATGAAAAAACCCTTCAAACTAGATGTATTGCACATAATTTTGGTGGTTCTTAAGGTAACAAAGGGAAAATATAAAAAACATTAGATCACCTTAAAATCTCTTATCCAGACTAAACATAACCATCTGCTCCAGAACCCAAGTAGAAATAATTGTTGAGGGGTTTTTTGGCTTTTTGGCCTTTTTTCCATTCAAATAGCCCATCACCAACACCACTACTAATACTATTTAATTATGCTTTATTATAAATTCACTGCAAGCTAAAGCAGCCTACAGCAGCCTCCTGTTCCAACACTAAAATTGTCTGTATCAGTGGTATTTCCATGTTTCCCTTTCCTTTCTTCTGTATTCTTTTCAATTATCCTCTTTGTACATTGAAGAAAAAAAAAAACAACCAAAAAAACCATGCTGTCTCTTGAGAAGAAGAGAGAAGTTACTGTGATATAGCAACAACTACGAGTGTGATTGTTTTGGTCACTCATATAGGTTGCAGGTAATCTTGATGCAAGCTGCTTTTTATTAGAACCTTTCCCTAGAAAAAGCTTAGAGAATGATGCTTTTGCTGGTTATTTACACCCTGGGGTTTGCATGCTTATTTATTTGTTAATTTATTTGTTTATTCACTATTCTTTGATTTCTGTCATTGTTGGAAAATTGTTAAAACTAATTGTTGAACACTAAGTGATTGTACTCAAACTAAGTTTCCTATGTTCCTTTTAGAAGAAGAGAGAACAGTTTTATTTAAGATCATCTGGATGCAATTTAAAATTATGAGGCAACTGCCTGAAGATGGCATTTCTAATGAAATCATAAATAAAGCAGGGAAAACAATAATATGCAAACAGAGAAATATGATAGAGTGAAATACCCACCAAACGAATTCTTCCCTGGGAAAGAATTCCGCCATTTCAAGTTTGCAGAACTGTGCATAACATTTTCAGAACTACTTGCATTTAGACTTGGAATAAACATCAAAATACTTCCAAGAACTGAACATGATCTTGTGGCAGCTGGTACATACTGAGAAAAAACTTTTCTCACAATGCTAATACTCCTTATCAAGAGAGATCAGTATACTCACAGATGCTGTGATCCAAATTAAAAAGGAATACCAGGGAAGAAGACTTGGAAGTTGTGATATCCAGCAACTATAGGTAATATATACAACCTTTCTGCCCTCACTGAAGACTCTGTGGTAAGTTCTTTATATGTAAAGTCCCACCAGTATTCATCTCAAACATTTCCACATATATATAATTTTCCCATTAGAAAATCCTACTATAAAGTCATAATTCTGTAGAAAAAGGCATTACTACAAGAAGAAGAAGAAAAAAACCCCAAACCATGAAAAACTGTAAAAGAAAGTAAAAGAGCCTAGAAAATTGATTATTGATAATGTCAATTCTCTGTAATTCATATGAACAATACCTAGCAGGACTTGAAATAATCCCTAGGGCTATATTGCCAGGAATTTAACAACTACTTGGAAGTACCTGACTTTATAAAGGGACTATTTTAAAGAAATAGAATGATTTAATATGTAGTAACCTTGCTTCAGTGAAGTATATTGTTATATAGAGTGCTAGTTTCCCCAAATTGAAAACTGTAAGATCATCTCACTTTCGTATATATTTGAGAATCATCCTTACATAATGCAGTGCTTCATTTCAGTTACTTGAATTCATTTTAAAGAACAGTAATTTTCTAGAATCTCATGTGCTGTTTTCCTCAGACCCCAACTCAAATGGAAGGACCATTACAATATATCACAAAATGTGAAAATTTTCCTACATTTAATTTACATCTCTTATTTATACGCCTGCTGTATTCTGGTAAAGCAACTATATAAGACACCAGTTGATATTCACTGAACCTTAGACTGTAACTATTTTGTTAAGATTATCTCTTCTGTTCATTTTATTTTAAAAGCTGACATACTTGACTTCTATTGAAAAGTGACCTCTGTCAGACTCAGAGGGAGGCATATTAGGAATGATATCCAGAAATACCCATCTTTTATAAATTTTTCCACTTCCTGGTGTAAGATATTATACTTCTAATAGCAGAGCTGAAATAAGCTGAAATATATTTCTGACAAAAGCAAGGCAAAAAAGAAGACTTCAGCTTAGTATGTACTTCCACCAAGATTCTGCACTTGAAGGTTTGAAATGCTAGAAAAGTCTGCTATTGATACAAAGCCACTAGAAAAAGAGAGAAAAAAAAAAAATCAAAAAAGAAAGGACTGAAGTCCGTAAGTTCTGTGCATGTGTGTCATTTTGCCATGCTGATAACACAGTTCCTTGGTACCCTTGGTACAGTGAAACTATTATTTTCAGAAAATCTCAGGGGAAAAAGCCCTTACAAGGAAAAAAAAGAGTATTTAAATAACTTTTCTCCTCTGGATTTTTCTTTAAACAAAGAATCAATTTACAAGTCAAATAGCAACATAGAAGGAAATACAAACATTTATTTTTACCACTTATTTAAATACTACTATTCAAATAGTGGGTGTAAACTATTATTGTACTTGCTCTATATTTTTTTTATTGAAAGTGTTAAACCATTACAAATTTGTCAAAACTTCCAAGTAAGACTTCATCTGATTTGCATAAACAAATATGGAGTACTTTAAGGGTCTGTTTAGTCTACTGAACTTGTCTTCTCTTACAGCTTGAGATTATGACATTTTTTACTATTGCTTACAGCCTACCAGGCTCACATGTAAACTTAGCTCCAAATAACACCTTTTTTCACACAACCTTCATCTAAAAAATTTAACACAATAAAATAGTAAGTAATGTGCCAAGTAGTTAAAAAAGTGAATAAAATGACATTCTATTCCATGATCAGATTTACTGGTAATTTGTACCTGCCTCAGTTCCATACTCTTTAGATATCATTCAAGATGAATGATAGAAACATTTTTACATAATTGCCTATGCTAATGGCAAAAATTCTGCAGATTAGGAATTAAATTACACATTGGAATGATGTTTCCGTTATCTGTGCAGTTTGATATATGGGTGGGTATCTAGGAAATTCGGAAGTCTGATGTAACAGGCATCAATGATGAAAAAAAGTGAAAAAAGCCATACTATGTTTTGCTTCATACCATTGAACTGGAAAAATGTGTCAGTAATCATGCTTACTGAAAGAGAATGGGCCAGTTTTTGGTAAAAAAGGCTAAAGTCTGGGTTAATTCAAATTAGTTTGAAAGCTGAACTGTACTTCACAGCTTTCCTTCAGCTCTTAATAATATCACAGTAAGGAAATATAAACCATTACAGGATGACTTTGGGAATGTTTTTCTCTTTCCATTGAGTTCAATGAGAATCTTGATCAATCATTTTCTAATTGACAAATCATTTAAATTCCTGAATTCATGTGAAGGGATCTGGGGGTTTATATCTGTAACTTACTTCTACTGTTAAATTTTCTGTGTTTTTTAAAGACATTTTCTATTTCAGTGCCAAAAGGTATAATGGGTGACAAGGTAAATTATGCCCAGCTTTTCAAATTTCTTTGCTCCAAAGGCTCTCTGGGATTAAATTCCCCATTTCTATTTATCTGCATAAAGCAGATTATTAGCGACATTAAGGTTCTTTGGAAAAAAAAAAAAAAAAAGCAGTGTAAATGCTGTGTCTATGATACAAGTGTGATTTCAGATTATTTTCCTGAGAATAGTGAGGAATTATGTGCATATTTAGTGTACAGAGGATGAGAAACACATAATATATGTGTTAAAATGTTTAATTTATGAGACAGAAATGAAAGTATAAGAAAAAGAATGAGCAAAAAATTGCTATTTTTTTTCCCTTGAACATGCCATCCTCAGTTTCATTCCCTGCCCCTTGTTCTGGTCTTAAAGATAAAATGAAATAGTTGTTTCTGGTTTTCCCACTCTCCAGTGAGAAAAATATAGGTTTCTATATGTTCTTAATCTAGAGATGACTTCCAAGTTTATCTGCTCAATTTATTGCTGACATAAGGCTGAAGGTGGTGGTTTGTAAAATGAAACATTATGTGATATCCCCGACAAACCTGTTCGCTTATTTTTCTATTTCTCAGCAGTACTGAGAAAGTACTGGTTATTTTTCTAGCACTTGAAATGTATCCCCCAAAATGTTCATCAACTTGTCTCTCTCTTCCTGAGTTCCTCCAGAGCACACCTGTGACGATGGTCACAGGGGTCTGAGGATGAGGGAAGAGACGAGGATCTGACTCCATATTTCAGAAGGCTTGATTTATTATTTTATCATATATATCATATTAAAACTATTCTAAAAGAATAGAAGAAAGGATTTCATCAGAAGGCTAGCTAAGAATAGAAAAAGAAGGAATGATAACAAAAGCTTCTGTCTCGGACAGAGTCCAAGCCAGCTGACTGTGACTGGCCATTAATTAGAAACAACTTTATGAGGCCAATCACAGATCCACCTGTTGCATTCCACAGCAGCAGATAATCATTGTTTACATTTTGTTCCGAGGCCTCCCAGCTTCTCAGGAGGAAAAAATCCTAAGGAAAGGATTTTTCATAAAAGATGTCTGTGACACAGGCCTCATGATCTGCCTTTGCATACCCATTCTGAATGGCATATTCTGTGTTTCTTTTCTAAATAATTACAAAATCCTTAAAGATTACTGAAACTACATTATGTTTGTTAGTGAAAATGAAGTGTCATGCATTATAGAGTTCAACACTCTGCATTCTCATTTGATTTTCCACATAAAGTAGAATATAGATAACATCAAATTGAATCTATTAAAGCTTAGTATGCATAATAATTAAGCTAATGCATATTTCACATCTAGCACCATATAGTCAACAACATTAGCCATCTACTCTGCTTGGACTTTCATTAAATGTTTTTCAGGACATCATTATGTGTCTTTCAGTAATAACTCTACACAGCCATACTCCATCTGGAAATGGGAGACAGCTTCTAGGCTATAACACTTCCAAATGATGTGATGAGATGTTAATTTTATGGTTAAACAGCAGTGAAGAAAGTTCCCAAGGGAATGCTTTTACAAAAAGAGGCATTATTTTCAGCAAGCCTTCCAACTGTAAACATCTCTAACTCATTACTGAGTTATTCTGCTGTTTTCTAAAATGTTCTTCTGGTAAAGACCCTATAATATTAATTTATAGTAGTGAATTCAGGATTTGGGACCAAATAGTGTATATATCTATAATCTGGTGCCTAATAACTAGCTGAATTTTGAGAGAAATTTCATTCTGATCTCTTCTAGTCCTACTTTTTTTACACAAGAGTGTTAGGAGACATGAAAAAATACATTTGAATATAAGATAGACATTCCTTTGCTAGCACTGCTGATTTCTTGGTTTATAGAAAAAAAAAAAAGACTAATATGAATTAAAATACAGCAGAGTATAAAATGGGTCTACTTAATAAAAATCTCGGTGGATATTCTTACTATTAAAGCCTTCAGAAATTAATTATATTAACTATTGTGAATTCAGAAATTTAAAAGCCTCAGGAGACCCATCTACAGGACTCCATTATCACTGAGAGGACTGTGGTAGATAGATTTAAGCAAGAGTGTTTTATACACTAGTATTAGCAGCCGTCAGATATCTTATCTTGGCAGTCAAAGTGTTTCAACAGAAGTTGATCTGTCTCACCTTTTTTGGCTACTTTTGAGTGGTAGAGTCATAGCACCAAATGGTAAGAATTCTCTCCATATGTTCTATAAAAGAAAACAGAAAAGAAAATCCTATATAACTCCTATATACCAGATTTCTTGTTTAAGGGGAGATGACACCAAATAACTAATTTCCTCTAATCCCTGTAGTTATGTTGGTGACATGAGAATGTTGCTCTCTTCAAAGACCTTAATAGCTTTACAGTCTACAGATGTTATTTATGGCAGTTGTATAAACATCTGATGAACTGCATGAGAGCATCCATATGTCATCTATATATGTATATGTAAGAAATCATCTCAATTTCCTGAAATACTAAAATCTCAAGAAGCCTAAAAATTTTTTAAGAGATACAGCAGCTATAACATTATTTCAGCTTTAAAAATTACTCTGATGAAACAAGCCTGTATATTTCTGTGGAGAGACTCCATATATACATCTCCTATACTTTTTTCTCTTTTTTTAAATTTACTTTAAAATAGACAGATAAACAACATATTTGCTTTGTTCCTAAAACAGAGAATTCTATAATTTCCCCTTTTTTTTATTGTGAACATTTGTTGAAAAAGGTTTTTTTGTACTTACATAAAATTAAAATTCTCATTACTTAATTTTCATAACTAGCTGCAATATCCTAGAGATTACTGACAAGGCAGCAACACTAAAATATAACATAAAAGTAACATTCAAGACATCTTTCAGAAAATTTGGAAATATTTGATTTATTCAATAATTTATTAAAAACATTTAATCAGTAACAAAGAATTAAAAGAAACAGTCAAAAATTTTGACAATAAGTGTATTATTAAAAATTAGAGTATTACCATAAGTTGTTTGAGGCAAAAATATATATTTAGAACTTTTAAATATACACATAAAAGTTAAAAAAAATAGGAAAATACACTAACTAAACAAGTCATAGCAAATCCTGCACATGAAGCAAAGTAAATTTCCCTGTGCCATCAGCAGCTCTATGTTTGGCCTTCTAAAATGGTGAGAAACCATACAGAACATATGCCAACCATCAATTTCTTGCAAAGCATGAATTCCAATTCCCTTTCCCTGGAGTATGTTTTTAAAGACAACCCACTAGTCAGAGGCTTGTCAGAGGATGAAAGTTGACTCCTGCTCAATACTCTTCATTGCCTTACAGAGTTTATGTGCTGAAGAGTGTCCTAGGCATACAATGCATTGTAAACAAACTTTAAAGTAGTAATAATGGAATGGCACAGTTTAATAATCTTAAATTCATTACATTAAAGACAAAGTTTTCAAGAGTCCCTGAAGAGCAGGACAATATGAGGTTCTCCAGAGTTTTTTCAATTGAGCAAGATTATTTACATCCCACTTCCTGATCCCATACAAAAGTACACCTACACTCACAAACAGACACATAAACATATAAAAGTGCTGACATCTATAAGCACTGGCTATGTAATTGGTATGCTGAAACTGAAATGGTGCCTTATCTGGCCAAATAATTTTAAACTGAAAGTTCCAACATTTGTGTTGAGAGAAACTTCACCTCAGTTCACACAGGATTCTTCAAAAGCAACAGTACTTTGGCTGTAAGTGCAGACTGAAAGGCGTAAGGCTAAAAGTGGGCAAACAAAAGGGAATTACTGGAAGAAATGTAGAAGCCTAAGTAAAGCTTTTAGCAGGTAATGTCTTGCTGGAGAGGAACTCCCTTATAAACCTCTCTGGATAACATCATGTAACTTTTAGAACTACCAAAAGAAAGGTTTGGTTGTTCATTTACTTGTCCTAAGATAATAAAGGGAAATATGAATGAAAAAAAATTCATTTCATCCTGTTCAGGCAAAGTCATATATGTGTGTGTGTGTGTGTGTATGTTGACGTGTTTGGATTAAAGTGCTTTAAATTCTGAAAAAATAGGTATGAAAGTATTATTAGATTTCCCTTCTTCACTTGTGTAGAGCAGATACAACATTTAATTTAAGGTCTATGCTCTGCACTTTTTATACATTAATCATGCAGTCATATTTTATCCAAAGAATAATTTATATATTTTGCTATATGTTTTATGTTCCATTTGATAGTTCTCACATTTTAAAAACAATTATTTAGAGCAATTATTTATTGGGAAGCAGACTTGTAATTATTGACTAAATTAAACCAACTATAAGATAATTTATAATTATGCTAAAAGAACTCTTATGAATATTAACTTACTATTACAAGCATATTTGCATTAAAAAAAACCAAAACAATCTTGTTTAGCTGAGGTAGAGATTATTTTTCTCAGCAGGAGCAAAACTACCATACTGGTATATCCTTTTTCTTGATTTCATTAGGAAATTAACATTTCAAGGACACAGCAGAAGTCTACTTTATTCAAACACAAGACTGAGATTTAAAAATCACAACAGTCAAGAAACATTGTTTTCTCAGTGTAACTGTTTTATTGTATCAATTTAAAACATAATGCTGTTGAAGGTATCTTACTATATATTCACCTCAAGAATATTACTGAGGCAAAGGTCAAAAATTTATCAGCTTTCTGTGTAAATTTTTTGCTGTCACCTTATTCCTCTGGAAGTGCACGTTTTACCATAAACAAGTTGGCAAGTTTTATATTGTCTCTTTTAAACCAAGATTATGAGATATTTTAGTACAATCTGAGGAACGTAAGGATTAATGTAGAAGCAGACTCCATTTCACACATGAGACTAAATTTCTCCTACAGGTTTGTAACAAGAGTTTCTGTTTCATAGCTCTGGTAAATGCTACAGTTAAAATTTGAGAATATATTTATGTGCTGCTTCCTTAATTTGGTAATGTTCTTTTACATAATCAAGTATTTATATATAGTACACAATAGGCTGGCTACTACAGCTATGACTGATTTAATCAGAAGGTGCAAAGCATCCAACAAAATAATTTTGAGGGCAACTAAAAAAAAAATTAGCTGACATCAGCATAGAATCACTGTGTATTAAATTCTCTATTAAACATTTCAAAGAGCAGTCAACTTTCTAACATATGAGCTATGCACAATGCAGAAACCAAGACAGAAGGTGTACCCACTACTAAGTGATGCCGTGGCAGCTGTAGAATGTAGGAAACCTGAGACTCCTCTGCTAAGAATAAATCTGTCTACAAGGTTGGATGCTGAAAAAAATTTGGGTCCTTCAATCAAAGAAAATTAATCAGAAGGCAAAGACTGTTACAGACATCTCAACCTGGAGTTGCCTTAAGTTCACTGCTGTGCAGTAATGCACAACTAAGTTCCTGTATCTATATTCCCCTTTCCATAGCCAGACTACTCCTACTGTTTCCCATGAGTTGTTCCCAAGAGATTCTTTACATAGAATACTTTAGCAGATAGCACCCTGGGTAACAAACTCTTGTACAGCATTAAATCCAGGGAAATCATGTTCTGATATTTGATTGATCCAAAGAATTTCTCCTTGAGGGCTATCAAACCAGTTGTCTGGCTTCTCGATCAGAGAAGTTTCTATTGCCTTCTTTCAACAGGATAAGGTAAAAACAGCTCATATGCCTGTCTGTCATAAATTATATTTAATTCCTTCCCCAGCAGGATCAACACCTGCTCACAGTGTGAGTCTTTCAGAAAAACACAGTTGTCTTGTTTTAGTGGCAAACAAAGATTATGAGCTTGGATGTGAGTCAATAAAGGAGACTATAAATGTTTGCATTTTTGGAAGAAAGGAGAAAAGCTGACCTTCTTTTAGAGTGCCATGGTGTGGGTGGTGGAAAATAAAGTTTTATTTCAAAATTATTTTTAGAAAGAAAATTTATCAGAAAAACCTCCATAATTTTAGTTTTTAATACTTTTGTGCTTTTACTTACCTAGAACTTGTAGAGCAAAGCAGACACAAAGTACTTCTATGGCAAAAATAATTGTGAAGGACCGGAGTTTTTTTAAATTCAAATCCTTCTGTTTACTCTTGCACTCCGTATTTTATACTACTGTAAGGATTCTGTTTGCAAAGACATATTACTTTTGCTTTTGTTTGTCTTCTATAATGTTGCTATAAAAAACTAGCTGATATTGTTTCTTCAACAACAATTTTATGTTGCCTAGTTAAAATTGCTGTATATTCTGCTTTTCCTTCTCTCTACAGTTTTTTTTTTTCTGTAGAAATATGACAACACCTCATAGCCTCTGTTTCACTAATAAATGATTTTTAAAATAATCTGGACTAAGTTAATATGATGTCATTTACTGGTGTTTGCAGTATTTTACTATAGGAGACATAGCTCAAAGTCCCACCTTATTATTTGGGTGTCTAAATTTGAAAGGTTTGGGGTTCCTTAGTTCAAAAGAAATTTATTCTTCCTTGAAATGCTCTCTTCATTGGCAGGTCTAACTTTAAAGGCTCTAGATTCTGCATTTAAAAGAGCAAAGTTCCTGTACTTTCACATTTCCATTATGAAAGTATTTAAATTGTAATGTTTGCAGACCAGCATGAAAACTGGCGTACACCAAAGCATAGTCATTACTTACTCACTAAGAATTTTCTTACTTAATTTTTCTCCTAATGCATCTGAAC
The DNA here is from genome assembly GCF_047830755.1 of Zonotrichia albicollis. Classification (NCBI taxonomy): domain Eukaryota; kingdom Metazoa; phylum Chordata; class Aves; order Passeriformes; family Passerellidae; genus Zonotrichia; species Zonotrichia albicollis. The sequence continues at coordinate 86,433,192 of NC_133820.1, read as the reverse complement.
CCTTAAAATGTAGCTAAGCTATTTAAAATGCTTCAGGAGCAGCACCGTGTCTGTTTGTCTTTCAGGATTTAATTGAGATTATACCAGGTTATAAGCAGGGTTGACTCACAACACACAGAAAAAACCCCAAAACTATCCATGCAAAATCAAATTTTAGGCTTAAAAAACCAGCTCTAAATAAACTGCTAGTTACATATTCATTCTCTAATGAAAAGCAAAAAACCATGAAAACTCAATGTTATGGAGCAAAACACAGAAAATAATTGTTTGAAATCAACAAGTTTTCTTTGAACTCTTTCACATAGAAAGAAAAATGTTTTCTTATAATTTGACTATGAAAACATGATTTTTTAAAAATTATTTTCCAGCAAGTTTAACACTTGAAGTTGAAGCTTTTGGAGTGCCTACAGTGAGGTTATATTTCACACTCATGATGTGAATTATCTGAGCTGGATTTTTTTCTACTTACTGTGAAACTGTACAGAATGAGTGCCTGAATCTCTTTCACTGACTACGAATGAGCATAGAATGCTGAAGAAAAATGTGTGTATTTACAATGAGATGCCCATAGATTGTCTCCACCCAGTGTATAAAAAAATTGTTTATTTGCAAAACATGTCTTTTGTAACCTCATCTATTCCCACCTGCTGCTTTTAACAGACCTAATTTTTTTTATGCTATTACCATCCAGTTGAAGGGTTTAATGTTTCTCTGAGGAATACAGTTGACTGGTTTCCTACTTTTTTCTTCTCCTTAACCAATCTCCTTAGAGGATTAAAAACATTTTCCTTAAAGCACAGTTACCACTATGATCTATGAAGTAATGGTAACTTCAAACATGGGTGCTCACAATTTTTCCCTTGCAAACTGCATTACAAGTACAATAAACTCTTTTTCTGAGACATTGGTTTTCAAAGGTTCAGCTAAAATACCTACAATTATTGCTGCTAGAATAGTTTCTTAACAAGTCTGAATGATCAGAAAGATATAAAAAAACATTAGAAGGACATCCTTGGCTTGTGTTGGTAAATCCAATGTTAACCACTGGCAAATGACAGGGGTGTTTTAACAATGGGCTACAACTATTGTCACCTCTCAGAGAGCCGACTCACAGTTACAATTGATAACAGGAAATGTTTGTGGCACCATGAGTGAAAACACATATTCATGAGAAAAACATTCTGTTAAGGCGAAGTACCTTTTTCCTGGTAGCAGGTTAGGGAATCAACATAGTACAGGTTAAAGCCATAGCTAACATGGGTACTTAGCAAACAAAGGTTATTGGCAGTTACATTTCTGAACTGCAGGCTGCTACAAAGGATCTTAAAGGCATTTAGTCCCTATGTCCTGAGGGCCAACTTAGCTGTAAAATCACATTTGGGATCAAGATGGAATTTTCATATCTACAAAGACTCCTGGACAGTTTTTTATTCTCTTCTGTGAGGCACAGCTCACTCCCAGGGATCATGTCAGATCATGAACTTTCTGCTTTGGAAAACTTCAGGCCTCGTTTTTGAGTCATCTGTTCTGTGGAGAATACTGGCTTGTGTTTTGACTCATTTGTACTTCAGACATTTAGGTTGCTACAGGCCATTGGAAGCATTCTGCAGCTAGTGTTAAGTAGGGTCAGGTACAAAGGCAATTCTGCAGACTTCTGATAGAAGACCTTTTTGCATTGGTCTGTTACTGAGACAGGCTGGTTTCTGTGCCCATGTCTATACTGAAAAATAGAGAAAAAAGCATCTGCTGCCTACTCACACTCATACAGTTCAGGGCTAGTTGAAAGTTAATTAATTTAGGATAGTAATATTTTTCAGGTACTATTATGAGGTGCAGCTTGTATTTATCCAAAAAAAGTGGACTACCTACATGAAATAGTGTTTGCTAATTAGCCATTGCCTAAACACCCTCAGCATCAATAATGCAAACTGCATATGAGGAGAACACAGTGGTGCAGATGATCGGATATAATCTACTTTTTTGCTTTCCTCAAGATAAGTAGAAAGCAATATACTTAAATAGCTAATTTTCATTCAGGGATATGTTTCTGCTTCTGTTTTTTTAACCAACATCAGTTATCTTTTCTCACCACCTGTCTCAATTTGGAATTGACAAATATTTCTTGGACTGTTTCAACAGCATAGTTATAAGATCATGTCAATCCTGTTACAGCCACTGCTCTTATGTTAATATGCTTATGCTATATTAACATATATTATGCTAATATAACTAATATGTCTTTACTCTGATCATACTATGGACTTTCATCTTTCTTTCTGATTTGAAGAGAGCAAAAAAAGTCAACAAACAAGTCAAACGAATGGTCAGTAATAGGTAGCTGTTGTTTTACATCAGTTCAGCAAACTAGAAGCCTGAGCCAGCAAGTCTCATTCTGTATTGACACCAAGGAAATAAGAGCTTATCCAGTAATACTATGAAAAGGTGTGGGGCTGAAATTTTTTCCAAAGGCATTATAGATTCTTTACCAGTAATTTCCCACAGTCAGATTCTTGACAGCAAGTTGGCAAAGAGCTGTTGTGATGGGTCAGTGACTTGTGGGACTGAGCCTTGATGTCACGTCACTGACTTACAGCTCACAAGGGTCTTAAAAGTCCTTTTGCAGCAGAACCACACAAGAAATTCAAAGCGAGCTTCTCTCCCCTTTTTGTTCAGCATTTTCCTGTTCAGTTCCTCTGATAATTGTCCACAACTTACAAGTGAGCCTAATTTGTTTGTAGCCTTTAATGCAGCCTTTTAAGCATACCGTAACAAATGAGTGAGCAGGAAAAAGGAAGGTAGCATGACAACTCCTGTTCACACCAAGTAATTTCAAAGGCTTTATTTTTTCAAAAAGAAAGATGTAAGCCATGGCAGGACTATTAATTACTAGGTCTGTTGCCGAATTTTTTTTTGACTGAAGCCAAGTAACATTTTTGTCTTGCCAGGAGTTTTGATGGATGAGTTTCATGTAAACAAATGACTCATTGGTCTCACTTTGTAGAGAGAGAGAATGAGACTGTCAGATTACTTAATAGGTAATGGGAAGACAGAGACCCTTATGGAGAAAATTAACCCCTTTGCCTTCCGGGGTATACATTTAAATGAATCAGACATTGCTAAAAATATGTCTTTGAAACAATATAAAAAGTTAATTGTGATTACTTCAGATGTAGCTGAGATATGGGTGTCAGAGCTTTATATGCTATGTAATATTGATTTGATTGTCCTTTTAGAGTCTTAAGAGAATGGAGAGAATATTGTAATAAATGAAATTTTATGCATTTTATTGTCCTTAAGCCTTTAAGCCCATGATGGGATTGAAAAAGGAACCTCTTAAACCGGCATATATGTCTCTAAATTACTGTGACATTTGAAGGTAGAATGTTAGCTGAGCTCATTACATTTTTGACACTGATGTCTTATAAGGACTTGAGTCTGTTGAGAGAGCTACAGCAGTTTCTGTGAGCAAAAAGCAATTAGCTAAAAAACTCAGCCCTGATTTTAACAATACTAACATATTTCTGAGGAGTGTAGCATGTAGCACCACTCAGATAAGTGACACAGATTTGTAGAGAATTTATATGAAAAAATAACTTAGCAGTTACTAAAAGGGCACAATACATTGAGGTTACTTAAAACAGTATTGGGGGAAGAAAAGAAGAGTGGAATTAGGGAGTTACTTTACATTATTTGAATTGTAAAAAAGAATTTAGTCCAGGCAAATGACATAGAATTAAATAATTTGTGGCAAAACAATCTTTCACGTACTTAAATATGGTATTTAGTAGCAGTTTTGTATTCATGGAACTCTGAGCTAAGACCTTTTTATCATGGCACCCATTTGGCAGGTCTCAAGCATTTACTGAAAATGCCAAGAGAATTAAGTAGAAATGCAGAACTGGTCACTGTTGAATAGGATGTTACCATGAAAATGGGCCAGCATTATCTTATGAAAAGAGAAATTACCTACAGTTTTGAGATGACAGCCCTCTGAAGAATTTGGGATTAAAAGAGAATAGTTTTCCAATAGTTTTCCTTCTTTAGGTGAGATGGTAATTTTATTTACATAGATGTCAATCCATGGAAGTGCCACTAAAATAAATTAGGTAATATTATTAATACTGGAAGCAGAATATTTTATTGTTTTTCTCTGGAAATAAACATAATGAATAAAAATTACTTGTGTAAAACATGATACTTTTAGAGTTGAAAAACAAGTAAACACAATAGCAGCATTGCAAGGAAATTAATAGACTGGGGGAAACCAAAGATTCTAAATCACATAGAATTTAATTGCATTCTAAAAAATATTTTCTCCCCTTTGTTCTTTTTTTGCAGGGACTTCTGTTCCAACTGGACAAGAATTTATCCCTCACTTCCTCAGTTATGCTTCTTGCCATGCTTTTTTCTATCATGCATATTTTGTTCTTTTTTGGTCTATTTTCTTAATGAGAACAGGAACATTTTTTCTCTAAAAAAAAGTGTCTATTCTTCCAATTATTGCACGGTAGGCAAAGACCTAAGAACATACATCATTAAGCAGAGTACAATAAGAACTATACATGTAGCATTTATTTGCTTTATCTTAGGGATAATTAGTAGGAGGCATTAATGCCTGTTCAGGAAGTCATTGTAAACTATGGTTTTCAAATTCAGACTTAAACTAAAGGGAGACCTTCAGAGTTGCAATGTATCTGTATCACACAAATTACAAGATTTTTTTTAAGTCACAGCTTTTCAGGGATTCAGGTCTTAAAAGCTTGTGACTACACTGGGCCATAATTCCTTTTTAAGTAAACTACAGGCTTTGTATGAGAATGCAGGTATAAAAACATGACATTCTGAATAAAAAAATAGAGATATAAACCACAATATTCATCAATATTTTAAAAGTCTTGCATAGTCTGTCAACCTAATTAAAACAGAATTAATTCTGTCAACAGAATTAAAATTTAGACTAAGATATTTAGGCTTTAAAGCTTGCTTTCGGCATTATTGATAATAAAATATAATTTTTGTCATATTTCAGAGCAATTTCTGTTCAGAGGTTTGGAATGCATGAAGATCAAAATACAAAGAGAGATACTCTAGACTGAATATTGCCTCTGTGTATCTATTTAGGAGAACTCACAATACTATCACTTGAGATGAAACAATTCACAATCAGCAATACAATACTGCCATGCCTAAAAGCAGTAGTGGACATCCCACGAAACAACAGTGTGTTCCTCCTCTTCCCTATGTTATTTATGAATGTTTATCATTAATTACAATGAAAGCGTAATTGATAATAAGAAATGGTGTTTCCATTTCTTTGCTTTATCTATTGTCTCTGAAAGCTCTTTGGATATGTGGCAATATAGCCCAAATATGTAGGAGGCTCAGGAAATGAAGGATATACCTTTCAACCCACTCCCTGGATAAATCTCCCTCTCTCTTTCCTGGACTAATCATAAAGGTTCTTCATTCAGTGGAAATTACTGAGTATGTTATTTGTCATTCAAATATATTTCAGTTTTTCTTCAGAGTTTAGCTATGCCTTTCTTGGTTTGAGAAATCTTTTAAAAATAATAATTTTACTAGTTGTTAAAATACATTAAACAGATGCTAGTTCAATAAATAGCTTTTGAGGTGTGTTTTATAAAGTCTTAATTCCTGTGGTTTTATTTATTCAAAATTAGAATTTACTCTGCAAGCTGAATCCTAGCATGAGCTATTGTTTTTACAGTATAGTATAGAAAATTTTGTTTAGGTCCTTTCTGTAAGTGCAATAGGCATAGAATATCTTAGGAATTAAAGGAAAAAAACTTCTTCAAAGAGAATATAATAGAAAATTACTGTAATCTAGCCTATTCTTCTTAGTACCCATATGGAAATAGGTCAACTTTCATATACATCCAGTAGGGAATCTAATCACACCCATTTTTATTCAACCAGTTTGATGGAATTAAAAAAACCCATTAATTTCAATTTGTCACAGCCCAAAGGCTTACCCATGCTTTTGGCATATGGGGTTCCTGACATGAGTCCCCAGAATTATGCAATACAGAAAGACATGGAGCCTTTTTCCTGTTAGTTTCTCCACTTGGTTACAGACAGCCTCCCTGCCTCCCATGTTTATATGTCTTTGAGAAGGATCAGTTCAATGATCTCATGAGGCACAGAGGTGAGGCTGATTTACTTTGGCATCTTAAATACATAAAACCTGTAACTTTGGCATCATATAGTATTATTTAGGTAGTCTGGGTGAAGTCTATTCTGTTTAAGACTCAGAGAACATATTTTTTTTATTCTTTCTCTGCCTTGAATATTTAAATACTACATTTATTCCTGGTTTTTTCAAAGTAAAAGTGACATTCTCTTTCATCATTACCTCTTCCTGACTTCTATTTCTCCTTTCTGCAGACTTGTTATTTTCCAGTTCTCCTTCATGTCTTGAGAGAAACACTAAGTTTATGAAAATTCATTCTTATCTCCCTTGGTTAATCTATCTTATATAAAAGTTACCGTCTGTCCCAGCTTCCCATATAATTTCTGTCAGCGGGGCATTGAAGTGTAGTGTCTATTATTCCACTTTCCACACTATTTATAGAAACACATTATGGCACCTTCCCCCACCATCCCTCCCCTCCCATATCTGACATGCATAGTGATATAAACGTCTTTGCTTCATGGCCACGTTTCAGCTTCTCCTTCTGATATCAGAGGCTGCTTTTATCAGCACTTCCTCTTGCAGACTAAGTGATCAGCCAGAAGACTAAAGGATTTTGTATTAAACCAGTGATGTGATAAATGGGTTTGGCCTCAAAAAGACCTATTCATCTCATACACTTACTGGAATTTGAAGATTGGCTCATAAGCTGCAATTCCAGACCAATTATTTTAAAAGAACCTTAGAACAAATGTAAGTATTCTTTTCATGAAAAGTGATATAAAAGTGGCCATGAGGAAAAAATTCTCATTTTGATATGAAAGAATAAAGAATACATGGCAAATGCAACTGTGATCTCTGCTGGCAGTAATTTCCTTTGCTGAGAAACATGGCAGCATCAGGTGATTTGTAACTTGAACCATCAATATGAAGGAAGTACAATCTGAGCCAGTCAACAAAAACTCATCATGACACTAGAACCTTGTGAAAATGAAAAAGGATTATATATAAGCATGATTTTTTTGTCTCAGTTATATTAATCACTCTTTAAAATCACTATATGATGCATTGAGACTTGATCTTATCTTAGGCAGGTACTACACCCCTGTGGCAGTATGGCAGAATTTTTATGTTTGGGTGGGGGCTACATTTCACCAAAAAAAAGACAGTTTTAGCTACATCTGTGGCTATCACTTAAGAGAACTGGGTGTAAAAAGAAAGTGAAAACTTTCTCTTAAATCCATTTGGTATTTTGCTCTTCTAGTGTTTAACTCCTGCAGTGCATTTTCTAATCATCCAAATCCAGTTTGTTACATCAGGCTTTACAAGGAAAATATTTTGTTTTGAAGGATTAGGAAGGAAGACAGCAACAGACAATAGGAAGTTGTCCTTTTGTTTTTTCAGCATAATTTAAAATCTAATCTTAACAAAATCTAATTTTGAAAAGCAACCCTTTCACTTTGCAGAGCTGAAAAATACAGGCAGTGGACTGAAAAATGAGAGCTGGCAGGACGTTCGCTATTAAACCTGCCAGCTAGCAGAAACCTTTAGCCTAGCAATTAAGCTGAAGTATGACAAAAGCATAGATCAGATTGTTTGCACTTAACTCATAGAGGACAAGTTATTATCTACCATTTCAATTCCAGTATAATAAAAATAATTCATCTAATGAGAAATGATAGATGAAAAAACACAGTTCTGTTTCCTGTTGAAACCATAATTTTAAAAAAACTCTAAGAAATCATTAAAAATAAAATAAATAATGCAGCCAAATTGGATTTTGCAGAGTTTACTCTCTGAAACCTTAATGGCAACTCAAAGAACTCAAAAACAAATAAGCTTCAGGCTCCATATTAAACTGCAGGTCCAAGCTGTGACAAAATTAACAAATAAGCAGTCTGAAATGACACCTCCTATAATTTCATATACAAAAAAAAAAGAGGATATTTTATTATCACCTGTAAATATATTATATATATAATTAATTATTCTATAATAAATATATATTACTAAAAATCAAGTCTTATCAACTTATTTATGAATATGAACAGTAAAAAGTAAATAATATCAAAATTACACATTTCAGCACAGATTAAGAATCACTCATTTTTTAGCTCTGGGTAATGCTAATCACATTACAGGGTAAAATAACCTGGGAAAATGCAGACTAAGAATAAAATTTGAAGGGATGCCTGAGGAAGGAAGATTGGAATTTTGCTACAGAAGCAATTGCTCTACAGGGTAAGTTTTAATGGGTCAAACATGATATATTAACTGAATTCTGAGGGTTTTCACTCCATAAAGAAGATAGAAGAAGACAGACATTGCAAGGCCTTGAGTAAAGAAGAATCTTCCAATGAGAGAAGGGAAGATGCTATTTAGAGGCAAACAGATAAATCTATACATACAAATGTGCTAAGATTTACCACATTTATCTGTATTTAGAATGTGAAATGTTTTATGTCATCTAACAATTGTCTACAAAATTATGAGATCTTGTTACTGTCTATAATGAAGAAAATTTAAATGCTTGCTGTATTGAGAAGAATAGGAAGAGCTATAGAGAAAAAGGAATCAGAGTTCAAAGACTAGAAGAATAGAAGTAGGTGGTGATTCTGAACAGTTCACTTTCTATGATGTTCCATTTAACAATGATAATGAAGTATTTTCTGTATTTCTATATAATTACTATTCATTTAATCAAAGAAAAAATTAAATTTGCATATGGATTGTAGTTAGGCTAAATGAGGGGATTTTCCACCATAGGAGGCAGAGAAAGTCCCTAAAAGAAAAGAAGATTTCTTTAAAGGTCATCTGAAAAAAATGTGATTGTTGCAAGAAAAAATTATGTAAAGTGCATCAGTACACTGAAAAGCAATTGCGTTATATTCAGTCATTAAACCAATTAAAAAAAAATCAAGTTCTCTTAGTACTAAATGATGTAAATCTTTATATGGAATACATTCTGAGGATGTCTTTGCTATTTTCCCAGCCTTGTTGTACCTTGAAACCTGTAGGCATCCCCTGAATGATTTACACACATAGCTGCATTCTTCAATTCTTTTTCCTAAATGAAGAGGCTCCATATTGTATCAGAAATACTTTTTTTGATGCCAAAGTGTGTCACCTCCATGTCTGGATAATAAATAAGGTTTTCAACATAATCTGATAATATTACAATCATCCAAAGTATTACTGCTTCCTTATTGTCTATCAGCAATTTTATTAATGTTTAAACCATTATTTTACTAAAAATCATTGGTAAAAATATTAAATATTAAATATTAAATAAGGCTGTTGAGAAACCTCTTCCTAAACAAATAAACTTGTGGTCCCATTTCATCATGATCAACTGTATCTTTCTCTTTGAGCAATCCTTGTGTTTTGTTTTACAAATCTCTACTTTCCCCAGCCTTCCTAATGATGTGGCAGTGTACCAAGGTCTTTATTGATGTCTAGAGAGATTAGATCAAGAATATTTTACTACTGTGAAAAAAAATCAATTATCCTGTCTAAGAATATAGTACCTATACTCAACACAATCTATCTTGGTTAAATGTGTGATGCATTTAATCCAGTCTCATCTAGCTGACTTAATTTTTGGTCAAGTATATTGTTCTAACTAGTTATAGCTTTTTTTTTTTAATTATTTAATAGTTTTATTAATTGGAGTAAAAATGTATTCTATGTGAAGTCATACAAAACTAAAAAAAAAAAAACCTGCAATGATAATTAGGTGGTAAAGAAATATTTCATTACAAAGATGTTTGTATATACACTTGTATATACACCTATACACCTGTAAATTCACCAAGTATTTTCAGGACAGCATAAAATTCAGCTTAAAAAAGTTCTTTCTTTCCTCAGAGAAAATAACTGTACTATTTATTGGTACCAGAAAACACAGAGCTACTATGACATCAGTTTTACTGTAATGCTTCAAAGGATGCTAATTTTCCTTTTCTTGTATTTCCCAATCTACAATTTATTAGTTTGCTTCGTGCATTGCAAAAATGGTGCAACCTGAATGATGCTGTCCTGGTTTAGGGCAGGACATGCTTAGACAAAAAGGAAAGGTGGCCATTCCACTAGTCCTTTGGAAGTTTCGCTTCTCTAAAAAAAGTCACATCTTTCACTTACTTTAAATTCACACTTAAGAATCCAACGGTATATTCCAAGTACAGTTTTCTAAATAATTATTGTTTTCTTTATTCTGCATATGATTTATAGAAGTTAGAATGAGAATAATTTGCACTTGCATTGCTCTTAATTAACTACTACAGAGGGAGATTTAACTGGGGATTATAAATCAAGTTAGTTTCTTTGTAGCCATTAGCATCCTACATTAAGTCTCAGCTGCAAAACAGAACAAAATTCTTCTCACCAGCTGGGGCAGTTCTGTAATTGGTTCAATGCGCTGTAGGCACTTTTCCCAGGTTTCCAAACAGCATCCAGGGTAAAACAATACCCCCACCAAAAATAAGACAGATATTAATCTTATACAAAAAATTTAAAATACAATCTCTAGGCCAGAGTATTATATGTATAAGAATATGCTAATTTATTCCAGGAAATAAATTTATTCTGTAAGTAATTTTTAAAGCTTCAATTTGCCAATTATTTCAGCAGTCCCTCTTTGTTTCTCTTTCAATCTTGATTTAACTGTGTAATTGCTGAATTGGAAATTTCCAGTTCATTCTGGCTGACCTGCTGTCACCTAAGTTTACTAGTAATTGAATTATTGTCATAATTAAATTTCATTTCCACTGTACAATGAAGCCAAATCAAAGAATAAGGAATACCACAGAGCACATCCAAATTTCTAATACATTCTAAACATAACTTTTCATCAGTGTAGCATGTAGCTCAGCTTCTGACTAAGGAAGGAAGCTCTCTGATTTGTTACTCTTGCCCTGGAAGATGCCAGCAATATCACACTTCCATATACACTAAATTATGTATATTTATATTTATTGCTAACTGTTTGGCTTCCAAATATCACAAAACCCATTATTTTCAAATACACTACATTGTGCATATTTTTATTTCTTGATAACATTTTATTTGCTTTTCAAATATGACTAAAATCATTATTAACATCTTTGAAACAGATTAAGAAAACAACATTAATTCTCTAGGAACTTTATCTGTTATTCATGTGATCACAGTTTACTGCACTTCATTCCTAATCCAATCATTTTGAAGAGAATTATTCTGAAGGAATGTGTTGCCCATGTCATTATACAGCTTTTAATAAGTAGGTTAAACATTATTCCAAAAATAAACTATTGAAAAGTAGGTAAAGCATATGCTTCTAGCAGTGAAAAAAATTTTTACCTTTGGGACTACTTGGTGTAAGGGATTTTTAAAACTCTGTACTAGGATATACTTGATTGATAATATTTAGAAAATTTTTATTACATGAGATTTATTTTACAACATCTAACTACTTTATCAGAATAGAAAAATTTTTATATGAACTTTATTCTAGTTTAGTCCTTTTAGAAATAGGCTACAACTGTAGTCAGTTGATTGCTAATGTTAATGATGACATAATTGTAACAGATATTCTTGATTACTCTCTAAAGCTGACTGCAGCTGAATAACTGAAGAAATAGCAATTTCTCCCTCAATAGCTGAAAATGATGAATCTACTTGAACAAAAATAGTCTAAATATTTACGTAAGCATATTTTTCATATAAATCAATATAATATAGAAAATATTATTTAAATATTTATTATTGGAATATATTTACAGTAACAGTCTGTTCATCAAATCCAATTATATTCAGAGAAGTTTTTTTTTATTATATATTTATCACTTTGTTTTCATTTTGTTTCCATGTAGTTTTTGGTTTTTTTTAATTCTGGCACTGATTACCTCAGTTTATTTCCCATTTCTAGTTTTATCTTAATATATATTAACATTTTTTATTAACTGATACATACTGCAAGGTCTGGCATCTGAAAATTTGACTAATATTTCAGCAATAAGAATGTGCAAGCTACAATTTTCACCATTCTTTTTAAAATGCTGTAGTTAATTCATTTTCATTAAACAGATGATATCTCTCACAGCTGTAGCAAAAGTTTGGCATAAAGAGCTTTTTTTTTTACTAGTTTGTTTCAAAAGCTGCATATAGCCAGAGGGTTATAAGGAAAGCACTTTCAAATTCAGCAAATAAGAATCCAAACTATACTCAGGGGAAAGTAATGTGTTGAAGTTCCCTAGTTACAGATGGTGCATTTACTAAGTAACCCAAATTCTTTTGAACTAAAGACTGTTAGAAATTTAAATCTCAGGTGAAAGAGTTACCCACTAGGGTACAAAAATAAAGCGTAGGAAGCCCATTTCCACTTTTACCTAATAAAAATAATAATAGTAAGAACATGGACATGAAAGGTGATCTACAACAATGCAGAGTAGGGAATCCTAGTATCTCAGAGAAATGTGTAGAAAATCTCACAGCAAGCTGCAGCCAGCACTGTATGGATGGGGACACCAATACTGACTCAACCATCCTTACTACTCCCAGCCTGTGTCATTTCTCTCTTGGTCAAAAGAGTTCTGTTAAGTCAATTTTACCATCAGCAATGGGATACCAATTTCTCAGACCAAAGCTAACTGTACTATGATTTATGTGGGTATTAGGGACAGGGATTTGAGACTGCAGCTGGACATTGCCCTCAACAACGGCTTGGTGCAGCAAGGGATGCCCTTGTGGCAGGCATTGCGCAGGTTTCTGCTAAATCCTAAAGTGTGAGTCAATGGGGATTAGACTTGGCAAAATATTTAGGCAATAAATTATGAATAGGATAAGAAATAAAAAAATCCCTGGTTCCCTAATAGAAGGCATTGTTGTGGACTTGTTCCTTTCTATGATGGTTTTTCATGGAAGTCATGGAAGTTTTCAGAGGTCTTGGGTGGGGATGCATAGTCCTCTTCCTCCCCAATACTGATGAGGGGACTTTATTGCTTTCCCAGGTATAAGCAGCTTAATCACAGTAACTAAAGAGAGCAAGGGGAGGAGAAGGCAAGCAGGTCTGTGTCTGAGGCTGTCCAAGGAATGTGGCTGGAGGAGTGCAGCTCCTGCCACGGAGCCTGAGGGGCTGCAGTGGTGCCTCAGCCCCTGCTCATGTACCCTGCTGGCATTGCACAATCTGGTTGTTTGCATATTCTGAGTAAGAGGCACAGGAGAAATACCAAAAAGATATTCTCAAGAGGTCAAAACAACATAAAAGGCTTTACTGACAACTTTAGGAAAATCAGAAACCTTTGGCAAATTCACTCAACATATGACACTTCTCAAAGCATTAATTTAGCAAACTTTAAGCCCATTTGATTTTAGGTTATTCAAAAATGTCATGAAATCATTCATTTTAAAATTTAGCAGTGGTGGCTAAGTGAAAAGGCTACATAAAATCAAGTTTTATGAAGAAAGCCTGTCTGGATTACTGATTTTCTCTTTACAACATAACTGAGACACTCTGTTCACTCTTTAGACCACTGAGGTATACTGAATATTCATTAGACTATGATATATGCAAGGGTATTTAGAATATTTCCGCCCCTGGAGACAGTATCTAGATTAGAAAACTCTAGCATGTTTTAGCAATTCCCCTCAAATTTACATTTTGTACCTATTGAGAGACTCATCTATTAATTCAAGGCAAAACTGTTTAGTGTAGTCACTAGCTTTTCATGTTTCTGCTCCAATGTAAAACAAAAGAGCTGAAATTGATGGAATTTACAACATTGTGCACGTTAAAAAAGTAATCGTATTTTTTTTTTTCTCTGCACACTGCTAATAAAAGGACAATGTTGCTCAACAGAAAAACTAAATTAATTTTGTGTATAGTATATTAATCAACACAGGAAATTCCTTTTATTTAATAAATTCCAAATGTTCAACAAGTCTGCTGTGATGAATTCTAAAATCTATTAGAAAAAAATTTATTGACTAAGTGGTAGGTATATAGATAGTGGATAAAATGGGGAGTTTACTTGAGGTTTTTTTGGATGGGTTAAGAGTAATGTATTTGCTGTCATTGCAAAACAACAATAGCTCCAAAGAGAAACAAATTGTTTTTCCATGTCTGAAATCACCTGATTTGTTTTGTAAATATTTAATTTCAACTACATTTATTAAAAATAAGAGGTGTTAAATTGAATAAAATACTGTGAATGTGAGGAAAAAAAGCAAAATTATTCTGTCATATCTTTTCCACAATCTGTTAATGAACTGGATAAACTCAGAGATGATCTTTTAGTAAGGGAGAAGATGAAAATAAATTATATATCTATTAAATATGTTTTTCCTGCTTTTCAATGAATATATACATGGAAAATAGCAGTGGTGGTTTGTATTCACTTGTTTCTGATGAGTCAGCCTTGGTGAAAATCTGAGCTTCTACTTAACCACCTGCTCACTCTCGTTCTTCAGCAGGGTTTGGGTAGAAAATAGAATGGAAATGGCAAAGCAAAGGTAGATATCTAGACAATGAGATTGCTACTAATTATTCTCTTGGGAAAAAAAAAATCAATTTGGGCAAAACAAACTTAATTTATTGCCTGTTACTTTTTTAATAACCATTTCAAGTAGAAGTAGGCAAAAAAAATCAGCACTAAATCAGCACCTCTCTTCCCCATTTTCTCAGGATCTGCTTCACTCCCTCACTTTCCGAATGCAATAATTTTGAAAAGACTCAGCTACACTTCAGTGTCTAAACATCTTTTGAGAGAAATCTTGAGGGTGAAAGGGTGGAGATGCCCAGTGTTTCACCTTTAGTTAGACCACATATTTCTGAGAAGTGAAAGTTCAGACTTAACTGTGTCTTTGGAATGTCCTGTTATTGCTTCTTGACAATTTCTCAAGTGCTTGACACTTGGGGTTTTTTGTGTTGTTGTTTTTTTTGTTGTTGTCTTTGGTTTGGTTTGGTTTTTGTTTTGTTTGTTTGCTTGTTTTTTTGGTTTTTGTTTTTTGTTTTTTGTTTTTTCTTTTTGGTTGGTTGGTTTGATTTTTTTAATTAAAAGACGCCTAAGCAACATTTCTGGTAACTAGCCTGATAATAATCTACTGAACTCAGATGTCTAAAGCAGGAAAGATATTGCCTTTAAGTTGCTAAAGGCTGCTCAGACAGGAAAGGAGGGCAGTTACATTTAATATTAGTGGAGTGCTTAAATTCTGGCAGTTAGCAAATGAAATGTCTTAGTGCATCTAAAAGCCTGTCTCTAATTTTAATTCTACCCTCACTGAAGTGAATTATAAACCTCACAGGGCTCCCTAGTGTGTTCAAACAAACTTATGAATGATTCATTCCATGTGTTTGTGTTTCTCATTTTTCCTATGTCAGTTTTGATTTGTTTCCAAGACTTGTCTTGCTTTGTTGTGATGGTTGATTTTTGGAACAATGCTATTTCCTCTTGCCGGATTTATTTTCTTTTCTGTCTGATTTTATTTATTTATTTCTGCTCTTTTAGCTTCACTAATGTTCAAGGGCTCCACACAATGCTTCATGATGCTTCATAACATTTGTGATCTCATCTGTGGCTTTTCTAACCGATCAATAAAACATTATTTCTGCCCGACACACTACAAAACCTAACATTTGTTTAAACCTCAAGTAAAGGCTATATCTAATGGGTCTTACAAATGACATTTCAGCTGTTGCAGACTTGTACAATTTAAACTTTTGAAGACTACTTCTTTGCCTTTTATGCTGTATCAAAAACATCCATGCAATCCCACAGTAAAGAATTAAAAATTATCACACATAAAATATGTCAATATCTTATGCTTGGTATTTTCTTGCATGTAAAGATATTCAGTATTAATAGGTGGAAAACAGAATTCCTCTGATAGGCCTTAGTGCAACATTTTATTCTTTTCACATAT
This sequence comes from Zonotrichia albicollis, assembly GCF_047830755.1. Classification (NCBI taxonomy): domain Eukaryota; kingdom Metazoa; phylum Chordata; class Aves; order Passeriformes; family Passerellidae; genus Zonotrichia; species Zonotrichia albicollis. The sequence goes on along the minus strand of NC_133820.1, from coordinate 86,417,144 downwards.
AAAAATGAGAAAATACTTCCTTTTACTATATTTTCAACATACGATTCCTGCTTTTCCTTTGGAATTGAATTCTTGGGATTTTTAAAATCTCTATACACTATTAAAGTTTTTTGTACCTCTACTAAGATTTCATTGATAACAATAGAATACTTTTTTCAATATGTAATATTTCCTATTTATAAATTTCTTAAGGGCTTAAGCGGGGAGACCAAAGGGAAAAGTTTGGAAAGTTTCCTGTTAGCATCAGGGTGCTTGTATTAGAAGTCTCTAATTTGACCAAAACAGAAACTAAAAAGGCTCCCTCCAAAATCCCCACTCTTTAACTTGATAAACATGGATTTTGAAAGTGGGAGCTATATGACTGCTTTTTTTCACTAAGATTTTAATGTAGCTCATATATCTAAAAATACTGATGTATTTGACTATTCAAATACCCAAATTAGTATTTTAATAAAATTATTTAGATAACTCTAGAAATTAATGTAAAAATTCATTGGATCCTAATTAAAAAAAATATTAAAGGAATATTAAAAGCAGAAAATAAACAAAATATACTTCACTCACTGACCTACAAGGGAAATCTGATCATGAAAACATATGTATGCAAAGAAATTATATTCCTGTTCTTTTATCAATTAATTTATTCACAGCTCAATGCCCTAAACATAACAATGCAAATTTTTATTGAGCCTCTCAGTGTGTGAAGTAGGTACTTAATGGCCATGCTGAAAGACAAGAAGCATTATTTTAAGATAATCTTATTTATAGTCGCAAATGAACAAACCACATAGATTAAAAATGTCATAAGAAAAAATGCCAAGCTGATAAGTTAATGAAAGGAGAAATGAGGTCACCTGAACTCTTGTTCTATTGAAGTAAATTAATGCATAACAAATATAGAAACTGTCCATGCCATCCTTTTTATGAGCTGGAGGTGAAAGAAGACAGATGCACACTCCTTCTGCTCAGAGCAAGCAAGAAAGATGGGATAATGCTGTCTTTCTCATTGAGAAGTTGTGCGAAAATTGGTCTTTTCCTGCCAAACAGATCAGATTAGGTCCTGTGATCACTAAATTTGAGGATATTTTCTCCCCATTTGATTTGCCTACATTTCTTTCTCAATATAGGTTGTTCATAGGCATTCTACATTTTTGTCTACAGAACAATAAATCTTAATACCAAAGTCACTGGGAGTTCTTGGCACAACAGTTTCAAGATTTGACCTTAGAATGAACCTTTAATAAAACAATGTATTTCCTGGTGACCAACATGGGCTAGCTGAGGATCCAGTCCCTCCAGATCACTGCAGAATGTCCAGCATGTAAATGTAAATGTAGCCTGGGAGACTACATATCCATTTTACATCCTAAGATGAGAAATGGAGATCCAGAGAAATGAAAGAAAGATACATGAAAACTTTGGTCTATATGACAGATATTTATGGATGTACAATCTCATTCTACTAGATTAGATCCAATGAAGCACTTTAGGTTTTTTCCTACCATATAATCCCATGCAGATGTTATAGGAGATAAAGAAAAGTCTTCGGTCTTGCTGAAGATCTTTTTATAGAACATTCCTCTATGGAAGTCTGAATAAAAAAATCAAAACCCACTATTTTCTAATGCTGATTAAGAAAATCTTTGCTCATTAATTAAGGTGTGCCCCAGCATGGAATGTGTGAACACTACAGTTTGCAGATTTTGAGGTAAACTTAGTCTAAATCTATTACACCGTTCAAGGAACGGACCTGGACCTTCCTAGGAGCTCTCATGAAACTGAGGCCTTCTTATCAGTAAGGCCGAAAATATATTTAGAAGAGCTTGCTCTTATATGGTGAAATGTAAATAATCCATTCCACTCTAGACTAGACTACTAGTGACTGATTGGTTATGCTCCAAGCTTTTATTGTGGATGACATATATTCATAAAATACACTCAGGCTTTTACTTAGCTTCCACCAGTGCAGGATATTTTATCTCTAAATAAAATTACTGTTATGAGAAATCTACATAATATTGTTGAGGAGAGAATTTTTCACTGGTCCTGGTATTATGCCAGGGTTTCAATATAGATGTTATATATGCAAAAATTCACATTTAAGTCTTTATGTGGCAACTGTTCAAAGACGCATGAAGTATTGGATAGAAAAGGGTTAGGTTGGGGACATTTTGGTGTTTTGTTTTGGGCGTGGGGGGCTGTGTATTTGATTGACAAGTGAAATAGGATTGCCTAATATCAGGAACCTCAAAACTGATTAAAATGAAATATAAATTTTTAAATATGTATTTTACAGTTTAATATGATGCTGTTAATTCTTTAACAGTAAGCACCTTGACCTGGGGATTAAGTGAGAAATGTGACATGGAAATAAAACATAGCACAATCAAGTCCTAAATGTATCCCATGTATAATTCTGCATGATTGTAATCCCTCTTCATTAAATGCAACTCTGGTCATTTTATACATTCTCCTTATTAAATGAAATTTAGAATTTATACTGATATAATAGAACTTAAATTATAACTGAAGTTTAATTTTTTTCATTTGGGGAAACAAGACAGATTAGCATCTTATGAACAAATAGAAGCTGCTGAGGATTTATGTAATGAAAAAACTAATATTGCTTGTAAGATATTTTGCTTTAAGATTTGGAGCAGAAAGATAGCCATAAGAAGATTTAAAAAGTAAGGAAAGTACTTTATATCTTTGTTGAATTGTAAACTAATGGTTGTGTACATTTCAAATGTTTAATATGAATAAAATAAAAAAAAAATTCAGGTCTTTTAGAAATCTTCTGTCTTTTCGTATAGCTTGCCGATATTTTTTGATGAAGAGTTATTTGGCTGTGAACATTGTGCTTACATCCATAAATCTCCTCCTAAAATTTCTACTTTTACTTACAACAAAATAGGTTCTTGCAGTGTTCAATGAACGGAGCAAGGGAGAGCAAGCGGAGGAACATGAGCAGTTTTGTACATAAGAAGGCTAAGTGAGTGACTCTTAAATTCTCTGGGGTGCCATGTTTACACTATGTTGGGAAAGAAAATGTGAGCACTGAGAAGCTGGCTGCAAATCAGCATGCTGTAGTTCTTGAACTTCAGGTGGATCTGCTGCCTTGGTCTTGAAATCTCACTGGCTCTTACACATGCTCCTACTCACACACTCCCAAATACAGGTTTGGCATGTTTTGCTATTCAGTATAAAGATTTAATATTCAATTTTATCTCTAATTGTAATTGTATAGCTGGTCAGTAGAATTTTTATTCCCATCTAGGAAACTGTCTAAAGACTGTTCTTATATCTGTGTTTATGTGTATGAATGTGCATATATGTATATATGTATTAAACCTAATTATTTTCAAGGTACCTATCACAGTATGGGAGCAGTAACTGCCATCAACTTGCAACACCATTCTTGTGGAATGATGGTGTTGCAAGATACACACTTTTAAAGAAACAATACGTTCATATTAGGTTTTTCTTGGTGTATTCAAGCAGCCATTATTTCTAGACCAAGTTGATGGCAGTTACTGCTCCCATACTGTGATAGCTACTTTGAAAATAATTAGGTATAATACATACATACATGTATGCACATTTAATAAAAGCTAAATTGCAAGGTGAGTTGAAAGCTCCAAAAGAGGGTTATACTCACCATTTTGATCATTGTAAGTTTGCAATTCAGAATTAAGCTGATGTGGTTTGTACAGGTTTAATTAACTACAATGCAAGGGCACTGGAAAGGTTAATTAAGATCTACCTCCTATGACTGTGAGGAAACAATTTATGGTAAGTATTTAAAGAGGTTTAGTTTCAATAAGAGCAAACAAGCTCTTTATATTTAGTAGTTTGATATTTTAAAAAAAAAAACTTTTCTGATTTACTTGAAAGCCTGATAACCATAAATAATACAGCAACACAGGGGAGATAAAACCATATTATTTGTAGCATTTCAGCTTGATTCTTTATATAAGTTTCAAGATATTTGCCCTATGTCTTTTAGGCATTGGTTGATCCTTTGAGTGATTTTTATAGTGATTAAAGTAGGCTGGTGAAACAGGACCAAAATAGATTCCTTGGCACTTCACCAGCAGGGAACAAAAGTGTATGTCAAATATACAGCTTTTCATGTTTGAAAAAATTCCTTTCAAAGGTAACTTCTTTCACAAATAAAACAATAATTAATCAGCTAATTTTGTTGCTTGCTAGCCTTCTGAATTGGCAGGAAAAATGCCTTTTTGTCTAAAAATTGTTTTCTTAAAATTTACAAAAATAGTAGAAAAGAATTAGTGAAAGATGAATATTTGCATTATTTATTGGCATACTACTGACTATACATAACATCTATGCTCTGAGTCACTTGCAAGCACTCATTTGGGAGTAACCAACACAGTATTAAATTGATTTTAAAGTTTTTTGTTTTATGAATAATATCCATTTTGTGGAATGATGGTGTTGCAAGATAAGACGCTGATATATTACTCCAAAGTTTGATTTCTCTTTTGAAAACACTTTAAAATACTGCATCAGTGTGTGAGTCCATTTTTCATATTTAACACTTCTACAGTTTATGGATTCATAGTTAAGTTGTCTAGATGTTCTCCAAAATCAGTACCCCTAAGTTAGCATTTGGTACAGCGGGATTCATTTGCTTTATTTGAACAGTCTAACTAACAGGATGAGATGACTGTGTCCCAGTATTGCCTAATATTGAGAAGAAAAAAAGGTACCTCTGTATTTGATCTAACAAGTTTCCCACATTTCCCTTTATCTTGTGCTCTTATTTGTGAGTTTTGACATATTGGATTCAAGTTGAGAAGCTAATATTTTTCTAAAAAACTGTCTGAAAACATATAGGAATTCTCCTTCCACATTTCTATACCAGGAAATCATCGTTAAACAATGAGAGGTGTAAAACCCTGGAACAGATTGCCCAGAGAGGTGGTAGACGCTTCATGTCTAAAAACATTCAAGGTCTGATTGAACAGTGCTCTGAGCAACCTGATCTAGTTGAAGATGTCCCTGTTTATTGCAGGGAGTTTGGACTAGATTACCTTTAAATGTGCCTTTCAGCTCAAACCCTTCTCTGATCATACAGGAAAATGGCAGCTCTAGATGGTTCAATTTATACAGGTCTATCAGAAGTCTCCTTATCAAGAGTGTAAGAGTAGATAGAGCAATGCAGAAATAAAATGTTTCCAATTAAGTCATATTTTGGTATCATTTAAAAAAGATTTTGTCCCTTATTGCTTCCAATTTACCTTAATTCCTTTGATAACATGTTACCTGTCACTCTTTGAGGCTGCTGCCACCCTATGATTCATCCTTCGTTTTGTGTTTTTACTATGTTTGTTTGTACAGAATCCCTTTCACATTGTCAGGCTGATGAGATTTTTGAGCAGGGTCTTTTCTGCTTCAGGATAAGAATGTAAGAAATCAATGTGAAAGACTGTGTGGGACTGAGGTAAAAAGTAACACTATCATAAAGCTGCCTGTTTTTTTCCTAATTATTCACATAGAATGGATTTTGTTTCCTTCTGCCTGTGAAAACAAGTGCAGAGACTTCAGCATAATACATGCCCTTTCTTTCAAAGCCAAGATAAATCTGTGGTTGAGAATCTCATAAAAATTTCTTGTCTCAGGCTATTCATGAAGTTATCCAGGCTGAATCCAGCCCTATAATTGGAGATGAACCAATGCTATTCATTAAACTTTAGTTTAATCTAGACATTTTCCTATTCCCATATTTTATCTTCCCTACTCATAGAAATAAAAATATCTATAAAATTTTTAATGTATAGTCTTAAAATTGTCACTTATTGCTAGTGTGCAATAGTGCGCAAACCACTGGTATGATTCAAAATATACACTGTGTGAAAGTTTGGGGTTTTTCTCTATATAATAAAAAGCAGAGTAGATCAGCCTGTTATGGCAAGTTGAAGAGTTAATGCTAGAAATTCTAGACATGCCAAGCTGGGAGTAATAAAGCAAAGTAAAAATTATTTTCCATTACTTTAAATTCATTAATTTTTTCATAGCAGAGAGAAAAAAAGTATATATTAAAAAAGAAAATCAAAACCTTAAAAAAATCATCTTCTGGATCCTTGCAGAGAACTAGTGTCCACTTTTAACAAATCACAGCAAAATTTTTTCTAGGTGAAATGTATTCCTGAAAATGTTTTACCTCGTTTTTATTTACATTTCATATTTGCAAGCCTAAATTTCAAACATAGGTCCAAATACTTGAACATATTTCCAATAGTTCCAATTTGAGTTCAAATATAGTTTGAAAATAGTTCCAAAAACAGTCTTAGATTTGCAAATTAGGCCTTCACTATAAATCCGTGAATAATATAAATTTGCTTTGATGAGTGAAAAGAGCTGCTGTTGATCCCCATTGTCAAAAAACACCCTGTCAAACAAAAAATTCAGATCTGTAGAAACAGAGGAAGGAACAAGAAAAAGAAAAAGAAAGTGGAATAGTAAGCTCTGGGTGTAGGGGTCCAGATAATGTTCTCCTCAGTCTTTCCAGTGAGGGAGAAGGACTCAGCTGAGTAAGATTGCACATACCTTGTAGCTCAACACCTTGCTGTGCAGGTGATGTCTTAGGGCTTCAGGTTTTCTCTCAAGAATCAGAACTGCTACATCTGAAAAATTTGGAAAAGAGCACTTTTGCTAGCAGGCTTGCTAATTCTACTAAGAAGGACTTTAAATGACCCGAGGAGAAGACAGAGATAACTGCAAGGAAGTAGGTTAAGGAACAAGGTGTTGGGAAAACTCTCAAAATTCCAGCTAACTGAAGCTGAAACTATAGAAAAGACAATTGAAAGAATTTCAGTATGGACGTTGACAGAAAAAGGAACTCTACATCAAGACTGAGGCCTATTGCTCCATAGGACAGGAAATCAAGAATACAACATACTGGATGTCTTCTTTGCCTTTCTTTTTTCCATAAAACTTGCTCTCAAGCCTTTTTTGACAAAATTGTGTTTATTGAGAGTGAAACATTGCCCACAGTGAAGGAAGATAAGCTTAGGAAGCATGTATAACTGAATGTTCTTAAGTCCAGAGAGACTTAAGCAACAAGGGGTGCTGCAGAAGGTGGCTGATGATGCTATGAGGCCTCTGTCATCTCTGAAAGTTCTTGGTGATTAGTTACCTGATGACAGAAAGATCTCAAATACCATGCTTAATTTCAGAATAAGAAAAAAAGGAAGATGTTTGGAACTGCAGGCTTATCATGAAGAGAAGCTGAGAGGCCTGGTTTTGTAGAGCCTTAAAGGAAAATGCAAGAGACACTTCATTATTTTTTTCAGTTCCCTAGTGTGAATATATATATAAAGAAATGGAGCAAAACCCTTTTTTGTGAGAGTACATAGTGATAGGAAGAAAGACGATAGACACAAGTCAGAACTTGGGAAAGCATGATTAAGGGAGAAAAGAAAATCACTGTGAGGGTGGTAATACACTCCAGCAAGTGATTTAAAAGACAGTGAAATCTCAGAGGTGTTCAAGGCTTGACCAAAAAAGTCCTCAAACAACCTGGTCTTGTTCAACCTGCTATGAGCTGGAGTTTGGACCTGATGACCTCTGCAAGTCCCTTCCAAATTAAATTATTCTCAGATTCTATAACAGAATACATTATTCAGTTTTCTCCCTCGTTTGCATGCTCTAACTCTAAAAGATGTTTTAACACCAAAAACCAGAAATTATGAAAGTGAGAATCTAACAGTACCTCTGCAAATTCATGGTCCAAATTCTTTTCATCTTAAGACAAATAAAGAATCTTGCTTTAGTCACAGAAAAGTCTTAAATAGACTAACAGATTTTTTTTGCCAAACTCCCTGTGAGGCATCAAAATGAGTGCTTTAAATCTCTATATTCAAGTTTTCTTTCATTTCAAATATGAAGATTCTTTTATAAGGTTTTATGGCAAAAATTTTTGCTGAATGAGAGCATTCAGCAAAATTCAGCATGAAGATCCAGATGTTTACTGGATTAAAGGATTTGTATTTGTAAAAAAATTCCCAGCAGATTTTGACATGAGAAAATAAAAACTCTGTGGTTTCAGGACACTGGAATTTCAATTGCTGGATAAAGAATGTTGTGATAATCATATAAAAAGAATATATAGCTTCCCATCTCCTTCTTCTCAAAAAACTTATAGAATATAAGATATAGAATTACAAACTACCAGTTGTTATCTGATGGTAACTCAGATTAAGTAGTTACAAAATATTTTACGTATCCAAATGATTCTGTAATGGTTTATAGAAATTGACAGTATCCTTGCAGGTTTTTTCTCCCTGTGTTGGTTCCACTTTGGTTTTCTAATTACTCACTGTCTTTACTTCAAAGCACTTGTTAAGCAGGAGCTAAGGTGATAGCAGTTGCCAGTTTTAGGGCAAGTCACTTAGCATAAATATTCAGCATAAACTGCACACTTCAGTTTGATACTTCTACAAGCAATCTTTGGTCAGAGAAAGACCACTTAACCAGAGTGCTGAACTTCTTGGCATGGTTTTCAGAATATTTCTTTGTCATGGTTCCTGTAACCTGAGGAAATCGGTATAAATATAGTAAATGCAGCTTATGAAATCCTTCAGACAAAGCTAAGGCTAAATCTGCTTTATTTTTTTGAGACCTGAAAATAAAATTTTAGCATATTAAAGTAGCTAGCTTTTGGTGATATAATTATTATGTTCATAATTGCTACAGCTAAACCTTGATCAATTTAACATGTATTCGGGATGCAAACTAGACCCTGACAGATAGCTATTGTGAGAATTATGATTTTTTTCATTTTAAACTTCAACTGTATATGACAAATATATGAACATATGGGATGATTCCATCAACAGTTCTCCTAGAAATCAGATAACTCTCTTGCTCTCTATTTTCTTTCTGAAGAAATTTTTTGATAAGATTTTAAAAGAATTTCAACATCTTCCAGTATGAAAGATTCTAAAAAAATTCATACTATCATTCCTTGAGATCAGAGCATAGTGTTTGTTATAGCTTTCACCAAAACCAGTTCATGTTCTGTTTTGAAGAAATGCCAGAGGAATGTGTAATAATGTTATTCACTCTGTAATTTCCAGACTTTTACCTCCATCTCATGTTCCTCATCCATCAAAAAATTACCTTACTAAAGGTTCTGGAAGTAATACCAGCACAGCGGTTCTTTTTTTGCAGGAGTCTTCCTCTTTAGTTCTCTTTTCAAAGTCATGCTGGCCTGTTCTGAAGCGCAAAAGAACCGCCTTGCCTTTTGTTCCACACACTTCTCTGAGGCTCGCCTTCATCTCTTCAGCAGCCAAGAGCACACCACAAGCAGCTAATCTCTGTGAGAACTCAGTCCTCCTCTCTTTATGAGTTGGTGAGACTGGAATGTACTTTCCTAAGGGCCAGCTTGTGAAGGCTTATGGCCTTCATAAAAGAATTCTTGGCCATGATAAATGAACCTACAGTTAATGAAAAACAAAGATGCAGTCTGCTTTCAGTACTCACTCAACATTTCCAGGAAAGAAGTACATCTCCCTTTTTTTCTCTCTTTTTTTTTCACTGCTTTAGGATTTCAAGTAGGAAATACAAAATTTTAGACTAATGTCACATTTTAACTGACAAAATATTTAACTGAAATGTTTTTTCTTAAAGATACCCTATTAGGCCTTGTCCAAAAAAAAAAAAAAAACAAAAAAACCCACTATTTTTCCTTTTACCTTGCATTTCTTATTAGGAAACCCTCTTTTTCTTTGAATACTGTAAAAAGGAGCCGGATTTAATCATCAGTTACAACCTTAGTGCTGCAATGTGAAGCTTTGATTGATTGAAGTTTTCCCTTGCTGTGACAAATGAATTAAATAAGAGTTTTGTCCTTAAAACACAAGATGTACAATCACTCTAAGGGGCAGGTCTTTTACAAAAAGATGCATGTTCATCTTATCTTTTTTGCAACTGTATCCTCACTGTAAAATTTTAAGCTGCTGTATGTGTAAATATTAGAATAAATTAGAGAAAAAATTGGTAAAATAACTGGGAAATATAGTAATAAGATTGGGTATAGAAAAGAAGAGAAAAAAGATGAATAATACTGTTATACAAAAAATGAACCTTAGACTTGCTGTGACTTGACTACTAAGAGAAAAAAAAGAATTAAGATCAGAATTTGGTAATTTTCCTTGCTAAAAAACCTCAAAAAAAACTAAACCAACAAAAAAGCAGGTAAAGAGGAGACTGAGTTATCACGGAATTTGAAATATAAAACAGAAAGAGTGGAAAGACAAGTGAAAATGGAGAGCTATATCACTTTTGAGTAATTGAGCAGATAATTATTTTTTTTGCCCTGAAGAAATACTGGCCTTAATTGGTTCTCATTGACAACTTGACAAGTGGAAAAAGGAAATACATGAGAATGTGGACATCAAGAATTGTGTGCCCTCTTCTTGATATGTTGTAGAAATAATGGCTTTTGCCTTATGTTGAAATGTGTGTGCTGTTGTCCCAGCTCTTGCAAATGATTTTTGTAGTTAAATGCTGTCTCTATTACAAGATTAATGGCATTATGTCTTCCACATTTATGACTTTAACAACAGGGAGAAATGCAGGATCAATTCCATGGTTTCAAACTGACATTTCAATCTGCAACCTAAATGAAATGAAAGCGATAGCATCTTACAACAGAGAAAACTGTTAGGTTTGTACAGTGTTTAAGGGTGTCCTTTTTTTTGTGATATTGTAATAATTCTACATGACTGGTCTTTTTCAAGATGAACTTTGCATGTTGAAAAATTAAATCAATTTGAGCATCACAGAGAAGCTTTCTTTGCATTTGTCCTGTTGCTTATATTTCACAGAATCACACAATCACAAAATATGCTGAGTTGGATGGAAAGGTAGGCACAAGGATCATCAAGTCCAACTCCTGGCTCTGCACACTGGGTACCATAGAGAAGAGCTCCACCGCTTCTCTTCACGTCATGAGGAAGCTGTAGACTGCCATGAGGGCTCCCCTGTCTCCTCCAGGCTGAGCAGACCAAGTGGTGTCAGCTGCTCCTCATACTGTTTCCCCTCAGGGCGTTTAACCATCTTTACTGCACTCCTCTGAACACTCTCTAGATCCTTCTTATGTTGTGGCACTCAAACCTGCAAGCAGCACTTGAGATGAAGACACCCCAGGACAATCCCCTCCCTTGCCTGGCTGTGCCTGACACACCACAAGACAGGGCTGGCCCTCCTGGCTGCCATGGCACTGCTGACTCACATTAAACTCATCAATTACCATTAATTACCCTTTCCACTCATTTCCCAGAGGGTATCTCAACTCCCCAGGGCTGGACCATCCCAGTGCAGATCTGGCACTTCCCTTGGTGAACTTCATATGGTTGGTGATTGCCCAGCCCTGTGATTTGTCAAGGTCTTTCTGCAGGGTCTTCCTGAATTATTTTAAATTTGCTAACTCAAAATGCTCACTTAAATGTATTAGCAGTGGATGTGATGAATTTTTATGGCACTTTAGTCAAGTTCATACTTTCTCATTTTAATCTCTGAAATAAACCTTATCTATGAGATAGTTGCATTTTATCCATATATGTATGAATGCTGAAAGCATTGCTGTTATTGTTATGGGCAGTAAATGTTCTTACATGATAATTCTGTTTATCCCATGAATCCATAGACTTTTGTATATATTGAACTTTGAAAAACCGTATACAATTAGTTCATTATCTATCTACTGAAAAACTTTTAATGGAAATACATGGAAATCTCACATTCTTTTATCATTTTGTAAAAAAAAAAAAATCCCACTATATCTGTACATTAAGGAGACAGCAGAAAAATCTAATACTCCAGGCAGCAAAACCAGCATTCAGTCTCAAACCATAACTCTTTGAGACATGTGTTATCTTATTGCTGAACAGGGAAATGTTTCCTTTGGATTTTGAAAGACTTAATACAATTGAATAACTATAAATAAACTATAATAGGTCTGTTGATGTCTTAATGTTAAATAGGCCAAGCAGAAGGTTTTGCTGGAAAGACCAGTTGCAAATAGCTAGACCAATTTATCAACCTTACTAGTTGTTCATGACTTACTGGAATCACTAACAGGGGAATGCAAACAGGATTTTAGGAAGAAGCTTTCTGAAAGTGGGACTCACTGTGGAAAGAACTTTCTATTTTGGATTTGCAGTCTGTGGTTGGATAAACAATGTTGAAGCAAATACAAACAATTGCTTGGATAATGAATATCTAAAACTTTTTCTGGACTCATAGAACTCATCAGTCCTGCCCAATCAGAGACTGAACTATTCAAATTTTAACCATAAGATAGTACTCAAAAGGAAAATGGCACAAAAGTTTGTTTCAATGAAGGAGGAGAAGGAAGACATCTAATATGGTAAAAATATACATGTAATTTTAAAAAAACCTCTCTATTATGCACCCAAAATTATTTTTTCATGGAAAATAGCGTGTCATTTTGTATGGCACTCTAATATAACCAGAAAAATGTGACTACTGTTATGTGGGACAATGATGATTATAATTACAAAATTAGCATTCCTATATTGTCACTACATAAAAGTTGAGTATCCAAACAGAGTCTACAGACACAGATCAGATTTTAAAAAACCCAGAAAAATCTTTTGTGCAAGCACTGCAATGGCAAATTAGATTTCTGACCTTCTCATATTATTTTATATTTATTTTCCTAAATTTCCTGGGAATGAGGAGAGGCAAAAGTTTGTAAATATAATCGGACATTATAATAAAGATAAAAATATGGAAAAGCTCAAGAATGTGCACCTCTTTAATGCTTTCCCACCATTCTTTTATATGTTCTCTTTCTAAAGGGGAGGGACAAGGAATACAATTTCCTAAACTGTACAGCATTCTACTGAAAACAGTGACATATAATTTAAAAACATCAAATTTTTGGCAGTAATTTTACTCCTAGATTGCTTTTTATTCCATGATAACTACAACTTTTTAATTCAGACATGAAACATTACAATAAGTACCCTGCAACATTCTGGGGTTATTTCAGACTTGCCAAAGACTTCTCAAACTCTTTCTGATCTCAGACATCCTGGGCTTATTAAAAGCCATACAATTATGAATATCAGATTGTATTTAAATTATCTGAACTAAGTTTTAATGTTTAATAGTAATTAGTTTTTTTTCATAATGAACAATGTTCATGCGAACAATGTTCATGTGACTTGTTTCACAGAATGCCTGAGTCTTGTATATTACTTCTTAAAAATAATTAAAAGCTTGCATGTACTTACATTTATTTTTCAGTCTTTCCACAGGCATAGGAAAAATATACCATCACTGCTGGGTATTTTATGTGTCCCCTAAGTCACTGACTTCCTACTAAACCTTAAAGCAAGTCCATAAACAGCTGAAGACTGAACACAAAGTAAATGCCAAATACTCTTTTCTATGGGTGAATGCTCACCTGGAGGGGTATTGATTATATTATTAATTTCGATGTTTCTGCATGAGATATTACTAAAAGCATTGACTAAGTGACATATCAGACATAATACCACTAGTGGAAACAGAAGAATTAGGTCACATTTCTGCATGTTTCTGACACTGATAAATTTAAGACATCTAAAGGATTATCCATCAGGAAAAATTGTGATACTAATGTCAGGAGAAAGTTATAATCCTCATAATCATTTTGCTCATTTGACATTGTAGAATCTATGGCAAGTTTGTATTCAGAATAAAGAAAACATACAGTTGATGTCATGTATCCTGTGCAACATCATACTGGTTTCTGTTCTCTCTTTTCCTTGAAATTTCCTGATCTAAGTCTTGACATTTGAAGTAATAAATCATGTTGGTTTACCTGTCATGTGTGCTTATATAATTAATATATGTTTTCCAGAAAGAAAGTAGTAGGTTTTCTTTTTTTTTTTTTTTCATTTGCTAACTTAAAAGAATAAAATGGAAGAGAAGACTGGAGAAGCATCCAGTTCTTGCCTAAAGCAATAGTTGCCTTTTTCACTGACTTCTGTTCATATTAAGCTTCTCTTCTAAAAAGCCTTGATTGTCTATATTTTTCATTGGCTGCTACTCTGAACACTACCCAGTGGCCTTCCAGTTCCCTGGTAAATTAGCCACCACATCCTGTACTAACTGCCAGCACAGTAAAGCCACCTCTGAACAGAAAAAAATGGTGTATTTTTCAACTACAAATACACAGACTAGACAATTACTTCCTGTCACTATTACACACAAGCCACCCTCTCATAAAAACCCACCAATACGGTAAATTTCTGTTTTCATAAACCCTCCTAAGGATGATAATGAAATTCCATTTTTATGTTCATACTATCAAATATGATATCCCCAAGGAGAAAGGAAATTGAAGGTCTCTGGAAATGGAGGCCAGACATGCCAGACTTCACATTGCTGAAGTTTAGTAGTTTGATTTATTTTAGCTTTTTTTACATGCCTGTAAGGTAATGCAGTGGGTTTTCATGACTCAAAATATTTACTTCACAAGTTCTAACTGCTCCAGTAAAACAGTAAATTCTTTGATAATTTAATCATGTTTAAGTCAAAATGGAACATAGGACCAACTTAATGCAATAAACTTTACAGCATTTGGGAGAGTTAGTTGGGATTTTGAATTTAAAGAACAATTATGAACATACTTTTAGGCAAAATTGTTGGTACTTCCATAATTTTTATGCAGTGCATAACATCAAGATAATTAATTTCACTGGAAATTAAGCAGGAGTTTTTCCTTCTAAATATCCCAGTGACCGGGAAGAAACTTCATAAATTTTTCATTAATTTTAAAATATAAAGATACGTATTACCAAGGAAACAAAAACATTGGCTTTAGCTGAGAGTAACAGAACAGTAGAAAAAAGCATGCCATTTCTTTTGATCTGTAAAGTTCAAGAATGACATGTCAGTACCAGGAAAAGATAAGTGTGAGGCATTGGGATAATTAAAACTGATAAGATGATTGTTGCACCCCACTGCACTCATTGTTTTGTTTGAGAAGATAATAATTCTTACTCTTTAATTAAAAGTTTACAAAATGAATTGTGAAAGTGCATTTCAAACTAATTCTATTCTATGGAAAACATAACTACAATTTTTCTCTTTTTCCCAGTAATAATAGCTTTCAAAAGAAAGAAAAGAGGAAAAACATTCAGTGTTAGAAACCATTGCACTAGGACCATATTGAAAAACCTAATAGCTTTACAGCCTACAGTATTTCATGCTTCCCAAGCAGTGAGTGGCTAATGAAGGGAAAACCTGATCCACAGTTCATTCAAGACAATGAAAATGTTCCCACAAACTTCATTTTTTTTAATATGAAACCTTTTACATATTTCTGTCTGTATAAATACCGAAAATTAAAATAAAGTTTCTTTTATACTCTTTGCAATTCTCATAAAATTGAGCTCTCATTTGCTGGCTTTAAAAATTAAGTTTGTACTTGGCACTACCCATATTTGAGACCCCAGTGTTCTGTACACAGCTAGATAACTTTTATGTTGTGCTGTCATTGCTGAATTTGGTAACAGGGCATACAGCCCATAAAGTGTGAATAAAAAACTGTGTATATAAGCTTAACTTTAAGCAATAGTAGACTGGATCTTTTTTTAAAGAAATAAAAGCAAATGCTTTGTACAGAGTAATTTTCATTAAATCCATGCTCATTCCTTATTCTAAAAAAACTCTTCATCTGTTGCTATTTTGGGAGTGTTCTAGTAGATTTCTACTTCTGGCACAGATTATTGCTGAATACACACTTTCCAGACTTTGTATGGGAGCAGAACATCAAAAGAATCTTAACTATTAAATATATTGCAATAACATTTAAAGCTGTACAGAAAACATTTGATTATAAGGTAAAAATTGTAATGCTGAATAATTCAATGCCCTAAATCAAATTGCTGTTAACTGCACAAAATTCCTTTTGATTTTCATTGCTGAACAATCTGTAACAAAATATGTATCTCATGAAGTGAAAGGAAAGGGTTAAAATTATCTCACCAACATCTTACACTTTATCTCTTTTATTGCAGTTCTTAATATATTCTTGAAAACTATTTCTAGGGAAGAGTTGAGAAAACAGAAGGCTGAGCAGATGGTCTTTTCCAACTTTATAGTTCCGGAAAAAGCAAGGGCCCTCATTGCTGCTGACATCTGAAGTTGATGCAGGAAGATGCCTACCATGTCAGACGAAAAATGTAACAGCTAGTCAGACCCATGATCAGGCAGCTTGACACTTGCTGACAGCAGTTTGTCCATGTGTTGGGATCAGAAGAAAAAATAAACCTAAACCATACAACTGCTAAAAATATGTTCATTTGCTTTCCTTTCTCTGGCATTAATTATTTTCTTTCATAAATGAACAAACATACCAAAATTTACTGAGAAAAAGAGAGAAACATATTACAACCTAAAATTTGACATAAAGCAATTCATATTCATAGATCTGAGTTTGAAATAGAAGTGCTGTACAGAAGGTATTTCCTTAATACTCCAAGTGAAAGTTCTGTCAATTGCATACCTTAAAACACAGCTGTGTGCAAAACCATACCACATTATCAAGAATGTTTTAAATAATGCCATAATATCTGGTATCCAAGAGGCAGTACTGCATTTCTGACTTTCAAAGATGAAGATTTTCTTTTATGTTGAAAGAAGGGATCCCACCATCCTAAGCAACTACAGTTTGACACAATATCATATTAGCACAGGTGAGACAATATTATTTCCTCTTTTTCTCAACAAAATAGAAGAAAGGTTTTACTAGTGCCACTTTCCATGAAAAGTGGAATGTCACCCTATCTACATTCCTACTGACTACTTTCCACTATATTCTCAGAAACTGCTCTGATAGAGATAGCTTCTCTCTCACTCCTGGCACTGGCATAAATTAGATTATCGTGGACAAACAGCCAAATGAAGAGGTGCTACCAGAGAGGTGACAGCAGCTATTTGCTTTTACATAGATTTTTAACCTGAGTGTTCTGCGCTCTTACCCAGGTAGATTCTTATTAACAAAAATTAACTCATATCTCCTAAATCTACGACAGTGGCTTAATCAATTGACTATTGGTAATGAGAAGAGAATACTTCTTTTGCTGCTCTTCAAGCAAACAAACCTAGAAAGGTCCTAGTGGGAGTGCATGGCAGCTGTTCAGGGATTTGATTCAATTGATTGTAGTACGCTGAGAAAAAAGATGCTTCATTTATTTTTATATTTATTCATCTGTGTCCTCACCCTCCCAAAATGCATGCTTAGTCAAAGGAACTGTGCCTGAAACATCAGCTCTTTTCTCTTGGAAAAGTTCATGTATGTTTGGAAGAACAAACCTCATCTAAGAGCCTCTCCTTCTTTTCTCAGTTTTCTAGACTTAAATTGAGGGATGAAGTCAGAAGCTGATCCTACTCCTTAACAGGAATTTCTTTTTAATTGTAGTTTAAACTAAGAAGTTCTAACAGTACATTGATTTGTCTTCTTCTCAT
The DNA here is from genome assembly GCF_047830755.1 of Zonotrichia albicollis. Lineage (NCBI taxonomy): Eukaryota > Metazoa > Chordata > Aves > Passeriformes > Passerellidae > Zonotrichia > Zonotrichia albicollis. Next base: position 86,399,627 of record NC_133820.1, on the reverse strand, counting down.
CTTTGCACTATCTCTAAATCTAATGTGCATAAACAAATGTTCATTTCTTCATGGGTGCATAATTGTCCTTTTTTGTTAGTGAAAACCTCAGACATGATGTTTAGACAATTCTCAAAAGTTCTCCAGGAAATGTATTTGAAAAAGGAGCACCACCCATATAAGCACAGAGCTCAGAGAGTCCCTGTTCTCTGTGCTATCATATTGACAATCCCTGTCATAAGTTTACTGAAGGCCAGTGCTTTTCATTGTCAAATTTAAAGATTATTCTTGAATATCACTGCAGAAACTTCTAGAAACTTATTTGTTCCAAATCTAGATTTATTCACTCTTTTTATATATCTGTTTGTCTGAAGTCAAACTAAGGGCTTTATGGTGACTGTATGATTCCTCTCCCTCTGAAAAATGCGCTGTTTTATTAAGTAAAGCAGTTCATTAATTCTTGTGCTCCTTTATCTTGTCTGAACCACAGATAAGTAAAGATTTATTAATTTCCCTTGTGTAACTATTTTATATTGTTAAATTCATGTAAAACATGAGTATATTATTTTTAAAGTCTTAGCATAATAATACAGAAATACTGGTGGAGACTAAACCCATTCATTTGTAGTCTAGTTTCTCTCCTAATTCTTATATTCTATACAAATTACATTAGTATTTACTAATTAAAACTCACAAATTTTTATAATTTCAAGTGAGATTTTACCTTAAGTTTTAACTGAAATAATTGGGTATTTTATAAAGGAGTTCTTAACTAGGAGAAGATAAAAATAGTAATCACTTTTAAGAAATAAAAATACTCTATAAACTATAATTAATTAGTTTTTATAACATTCATGAAGTGCTACTGTTATGATAATTTAGAATGTTTTTGTACTACATTAAGCCAGGATGAACATTTCTAGAACAAACATTTTTGCCTTTGTGTGTAATGCCACTAGACACACAGATAAAATTTTAGCAAAGATGGACAAATCAGCATGGCCAGAAACTATGTGACATGCTTGTAGACTGAAGAAATCAGTGGCATATGGGAGTAAATCTGATGAAAATATTTCTGGTCATAAGCTTCAGTACTCCAACTCAGTGAGCCAGATTAAAAATATCTGCTAATGGTGCAACTAACTGACATTGATTTACAAGTACATATTTATGGCATAGCTCAGTGCTGTGGTACAGAGATAGATTGGGTTAATTTTTTTTCTATTTTTGCCTACTATGTTAAACGAAGCAAGTTATTTTGAGAAATTTTCATGATGATTATGAAGTTCTAGTGTCAAAATAGTTTTGAGTATCACATCCTGAGTTCTGATCATCTTAGTATTCTAAAATCTTTTCCTAATATTTTTTCTATTAGATATGTATTGGAAGCATAGATGACATGAAGAACAAAAGAAAAGAAAACCACTTATTTTGTTTGACTCTTTGCTTTTGGGGAGTTATGGCTGGTTTTTTTCATTAGAAAATTAGTTTCATGAATTTGAATTCTTTGCTCAAAAATATTTAATAAACTTGTGCTACTCCAGAATTCATTAATCAAATTATGCTACTCCAAGAAAGGCTGAAAAATTGGCTCCCTCAGAAATCAGGGATGTTCCTCACAAAAAGGAGATGTAAGTTCACCATCTTTTCACTTTGACAGATCTGTGTTTTTTCTAAATCTATCCTGAAATGTGCCATTTAATATTCCTCAAAAACAGGACTTGAATTTGATCAAAGGTGGGAGTCAATGTTTTTCCATATTTGTTTCATCTAGATACATCTTGTTGTCTAGACAGCTAGACAATCTTAAAAAAAAAGGTAAAAAGGGTAATTTAACCAGAGGGAAGGTCAGCAATTAGCTAACAGTGGGAAACAAAAGATTACAAGTTAAATAATTTTAAATGCATCCTAGCATATGCTCAGCTGTAGGTATCATTCCTGGTACTTCAAAAGATTTTGCTTTCAAAATTTTAATGTTCTGTTAGACATGAGTGGCTAGGGTTTAACAAATATTGTTTGGAGAGTTTCCTATGTTCTGGATGTCTCGCATCATAAATCATATCCCTCTCTTGCCATGATTATAGGTGTTTGTTAAACATAAAATTACATTAGAGTTTATAGCTCTATCAGGAGTTTTATCTCTTTGAAAGTGATTTCACATTCCAGCTTTGCAAATAACTAGTCATTAATATATGAACTGTTGTGCTATTAAACGCTCTTATTTTCTACTCTGAACTGTTTTATTTTCTATTTCTGAGATACTTTTCAATTTAATATTGAGCATGCACATGTTGTTTAAGGTGATTAGTATTGTCACAATATCAGCATTACAATAAAGATTACACTTTAACAGATAAACAAATCCTTCACCAGTAGCGTTGTCCAAGCCATGTGAACTCATTCTCAGTGAACAGTAGCCTTTGCTGGGAGTCGGATATCACATATGATCCCTGTGACTGTCAAGGCATGTATCTTACTAGAAAAGTTCCTGAAGATATGTGAAACAAAAATACCATAAATTTCTGCTATGTCTGACTTTTTCAGGAATAATATCCAGCCACTCATCATAGTTTAGTGTCATCTGCATCTTGCTGAGTCATCATCCAGACCCTTAACAAACCTAATTCAGTATTTATGTATATCAATGAGATCTCCCTCCTCCATACCTTCTTATTTCTACGTTAAACAGTACCAAAACCCTCAGCCTTCCCCTAATCATCTCTGTGAAGCTCGGTGTGACCTCACCAGTGCAGAGCAGAAGGCTCACAGACCAGATTGGTGTGCTAGGATTTGTGTCTTGGATTTGAAAGCGAAGTGCTACCAATTAGCCAAGTTTTGTCTGCTGAAATGGTTGCTAATAAACCCAAAACTCACCTCAGTCTCAACCAGCAATTCAAGCACAGCCTACAGTGAAAGTCAGTTACATTTTCTAGTTACCTCCAATTTGACCTTTAAGTCCTCCAAAGCACCATACTCTGGGTGTCCAAGCATTCCCTGATGTGCCATTTGGGAGAAAAAAAGCACTTTTCTTCCTTTGAGAGATTGACCTCGACTCTACTTAAGACACACAGATTGTACTGAGCGCTGGTGTCAATGAATTCAACACTATAAGAACAGCAGCCAATTTTTCTGTAATAGGGTAGTGATTTGACTTGAATCCAGACCTTTGTCTGTTCATTAGAGTTTATGAATCTTCCATTTCTGATTCCATGGAAACCTGCATTTGATAACTGACATTAAGGATGCTGCAAATCGACTCTTTAAATTAGGAGATCAGAATATTTTATGAGCGCTAACACAAGTAAAATATGAGCAAAAACCATTTGAGATTAATGAAGAGTAGAAAGTAACAGTGGATTTTCGGGCCAAATATTTCTTTTGCAAATAGGAAAACAAAAATGAAAAATACATGCCTTTATATTTGCTGATTCATGATCTATTATTGATTGGTTTAAATAGAACTGGAGTGAGACTATATTTTTTGTAACCACTAAGACAAATTTGACATCTAATCATTAATGCCATTTTTCCTGTTATATTTTAGAATGAAAATGCATTAAAGTATCATCCAAGAAAAGCGTAACTGCAGGGATACTGCTATTTTTGTAAAACCACATACAGAAAAAACTGGGATGAAACCTGGAAATGAAATGGGATAGTCTGAGCCAGTTAGAGACCTTGGATAACATATAGCTTTTGACCTATAATTATGCATTATTTCACTTGTTCAATTTTCTGCAAAGTCTCTGACAGTAATGGCAAATTATGTCAATTATCTAGGTATTATTTTCTCTCCTTTGGAATATAAGGGAGGACAGTTTCTTTTAGAATATTTTATAGATCCCTAAAAAATTAGAGAAGGGGTGGTAATTACTAAATTCTAGAACACCTCATCTCTTTGATGGCACTCATCATTCTCTGAAAAAGGAAGAATTAACTGCGTTTCTGGTTTGCAATAGCTGTTTAACAGATATGATAAGAAAATGTGTTGGCTATTAAGAATTAAAAACTTGACAAATACTTGAAAAATGAAAACAAAGTTTAATAATATATACTTATACAGGAAGAATGTAATTTAAGTTCCCATTTTAAGTGTTAGGCTCTCAAAATTTTTATATACCGATGACAAACTAATAGCATGTTACCATCAGAGAAGAATATTGAAATGTAATTTTCAACAACTGAGAACTCTAAGAAATTTAGCTTAGCCACCCAAATATTTGCAAAGTAACTGAATAGTAAGATGTGTCTTGAAAATGCAGAAAGTTACCATAAAGAGTTGTTTAAGTATTTATGATGACCAAAATCTGTCTTCTTCAGCATGACTATAACTATGGCAATTTCTCAGACTAGGAAATAGCAAAAAGACATATTTAAAAATCACCATTCCCTCTCTGCACTAATTATGTCAGATATTTTCTTGCAATTAATTTAAATATACTATACAAAATATTCAAACAGATTTTTTGTTTTTGTCTCTAATTTACATGATGTCAAGAAAAAACGTCAAACAAGTACCAAGTCCCCTTTCATCAGCAATTCTTTTGTTTAGTCTTACAAGTGATGTGTCTTTATCACTGCACTTTTGAGCTCTTCTCCCAGCTGAAAGCAATGCATTGGCTGAAAATCCAATTATGTTCAGAAAAATTATTCTCTTGTCATAGTTGCACTATGGATATTCCCTTCATAAGTGTTTGGTTCATAGCGAGAACGACCATACATTGAATGTCTTTTACTACAAGATGTTGCTTAAACTTCTCCAAAATAGGAATTTTGGAAAGTTGAAATGCTGCATCCAGCTCTTGAGCCTCCAACACAAGCAAGGCTTTGACCTGTTGTGATGAGTCCAGAAGAGGGCCACAAATTTGATCACAGGTTGGAAACCCCTCTGCTATGAAGAAAGTCATTCAGGCTGGAGAGGAGGAGACACATTCCAGTACCTAAAAGGGACTTAAAAGAAGGCTGGAGAGGGATTTTTACAAGAGTATGTAGAGAAAGAACAAGGGGGAATGGCCCTAAACTGAAAGAGGGTCATTTAGATTCAATATATGGAAGAAATTCATTACGCTGATGGTGGTGAGACACTGGAACAGGTCGTCCAGAGAAGTTGTGGATACCCCATCCCTGGAGGTGTTCCAGACCAGGCTGGATGGGGCTTTGTGCAACTTGGTCTAGTGTAAGTCTCCCCATCCATGCCAGAAGCATTGGAACTGAATGATCTTTAAATTGTTTTCCAATCCAAACCTTCTCTGAATTGATGAGTCTGTGATAATCAATTTGTTCATGAGAAAGCGCAGGACATTCATCATTATAACACTGTTTGGGATTTACCATGGAAAACGCAAAAGGTTACATTTTATATTCTTATCTAATGGTAAAGTAAAGAAACTGAGCAAATTAAAATATGCTGTCATATTCCATATCTAAGCAAAAGAGAATTTAATAAGTACATAAAGTCTATGATTTCCATTCATCTTCAAAAACCAATCAATTCAGCTGTAGCACAGTTCAACGTTTCCAGGAAGTCTGATCACCTTCAAAAGTTAAAACTTGGCAGAGGACAAATTTCACTAACAAAAGATAGTACTTAAGATTTCAATGGCCTTAATTAAAACTGAAAAACAGAAGTGACAAAAATGTTTTGAAGATGATTTATTGTTGCCATTTGATCCAGACTTTGCATTAACGGTTTTGTTGTGATTTACAGTTTCTGCTTTGTAACAATAAACTGTTGCATCCAATGCATGTTAAACATCTGCAGAATTACAAAAATCATCTCACAATATAAAGATATAAGAAAGCAAGTGTTGTAAGTTATAAAACGCAGAGGAAGAACAAAATGTCATAATTTATTTTAAACTTTATTTATTACATAAGATTAAGTTCTTCTGCTAGATATTACAAACACTGTTTCTTCTTTGACATTCTATGAGATCTGTGTTTCTGAGGCGAAGAGGTATTTTTTCTAGTGACAGGGACACTCTCCACTAGATCTGGTCGTTCAAGGCCTTACCCAACATGGCCTTGTCCAACACTGCCAGTGGTGAGGCATCCACAGCCTCCCTGGGCAACCTGTTTGAATATCTCAACACCCTCACAGTAAAGAATTTCTTCCTGTTATTCTAAAAAATGTCCCCTCTTTTAATCACCCATTACTCCTTGCACTGTCACTACAGACATTCCATTCATTATCACAGTCCATAAGATTTTTCTTCTATTTTTCCCTTCATCCTGTTTATGAAGAGGGAGTCATAAAGGTGCTTGGTGGGCATGTGGCACCCAACCAAGTTCAATCCACTGTAGATACTTCATCACATAATACAAAACTTCAAGTGTCAAAGCAGCCGAATTCCTGATTTTCAGACATTGAAAGACCTTGTATTAAGAAATGGAAAAAAAAATATTTTGAGATCAGCTTGATTAACATTCGAATCCATTTCAATCTACCCTAATGCTTTAAAGTTTTCAATATTTTTCTTTCTGAAGGGTTTTGTCTGTTAGACAACTATAAAACAAAAAAAAAATGGCTGCAGTATCACATGTTGTAATCTCATATTCAGCTAAGCAAATTAGATCATCTCTCAAGAAACAAGAAATTAATGTACAAAGGTGTTAACATTACCTATTGTTTTGTAGTGCACAGTGTTTGCCATAGGAAAGTTTTTCTTCTTATATTGATAAAACATAAAAATAAACAAGTGTGAAACAGCAAATTTAACTAAAAAAATAGTTCTTGCCAAGAATACACTTCTTACTATAGCCAAAAATATGTGTTTGTTTGTCTACTTTTCCACTCTTATTTAAAAAAAAAAAATCTAAAATTTTCAGTGTCCTTGAGGTTGGACATGCAAGTTAAATAGGCCAAATAAAAGACTTGAAATATGATGGTAATTTTCCTATAAATTTTTGCATGTAAATAAGATTGAATTTTGTAAAACTTGAAAAATTTCCTGTACTTATCATGTTTTTGTTTGAATGGTTTTTTTAGTAACACATACTGAGTTTTAGGATTTCTTTGCCTATGCTCCTAGCCTAGAATACTGAAAAATATTCACTCTTGAAACAGGCTGGTAGCTCTGCCTTTGTTTCCCTGTAAGATTTATTTTACATAATTCGTTGAAGGCTAAGCTTTATCAAAACTTTGCTAATTTTCTCTGTATGGGTAATAACAAAATAGTACCTGGTTTATTCTCTGAAAAGCCATTAATTAAAAAAAAAACAATATGCCAGTCAAAGCTCCTTATTTCAATGTGATCTTCACATGGATCACTGTTTTCTTTTGGCAACTAATTGCAAATAAGATTGAGTGCCACCAACTAAGTCTTAATGTGATAAAGGTTAATAGGTTGGTTGGGGTTTTTTTGATGTCTAACTATGCTGTATCAGTTTCATGGAATGTATCCGACTCTTCTTTCTCAGTTAAAGGCCTGATTCACAAATAAGAAAATTGGGAAAAAAATTTCTTTTTAATTTACTTCCCACTAGAAATGAGTATGCATGGTTGAAATGTATTCTCGATTTCAGTCATTTAATCATTTTGTTTACATGCAACACTGACACCACAGTTTGTGTCAGAAAGCCTCTTTCAAAATAACGGTATTTAGAATATTTCCAGAGAAATGTTTAAAATTTTTTATTTGGTTGTATATTTCTTGCTATTTTTTAATGTGATCATATATTCCTTTTCAGGTTGAAAATTTTACAGAATTCAAAAAAAAAAAATTCTTTCAATACTAAATTATATTCAGACAACATGTATTTTGGTTATAAATCATCTTCCTACTATATTCAAAATGTATATAGTTTAAAGTATTTAAAAGGAGGAAAGGACATTTTTTCTTTAGATATCATGATATTTAGATAATTAAAATAACATTGACAGGGACCTTTGCCTTGAACTATAGAAAAGATATTTTAGGAAAAAAATGCCAAAGCCTATTTTCAGTAATTGTAAGTAGACACATACTGACTCTTTGGTCGTATATTTCTCTAGATATTTATTATGTATGCTCTATAAGTAATAAACACATGTAATCAAAACAGCAATATTGATTTTGCTCAAAATATGAAAGACATTAATCCTAAAGAAAATATCAAAGGTTTATCAAGGAAAAAGAAACTGCTTCTAAAAATTACAAGCATCTAGAAATTTGGAAATGAAATTAAAGCTGGTCTTGTCATTAATAACAGCTGACAAGGGAAAATTAAACTATGTACTAAAAAAAATTAAAGAACAAGGTGACTTTAATAGAAAGGAATTGTGGAGAAGGCATGATAATATAACTAAAAAATTTCAAAAACACACAAAAATTTCCTGAAGAGCAGGGAAGAAAGAATGTTTTCATTCCTACTATAAAGAAATATTAAATATAGAGAAATAAAGAATATTTAAGTAAGAGACTTTTATTTAATTTTTTTAAACTAATGATCTCAAAGTGTCAAATGAATTAGCATTTTCATAACTAGAGATCAATAAAACAAATTTTGATTAATATATATGATGTAAGAAAGAATTAGATATTTGTTTCCAAATATACTTTCTGGTGTTCTAACATAGAAATTATTTGTATTCCTAATATCTTTTATTTTGGTAAAGAATACTGTGGCGGTTTTAAACTAGGTTCTAAGGAAAAGGACTCCATCACCGAAGGCAAAAACTACACCTAATACAATATAAGAATCCATTTACTCCTCACAGCTGCCCTCTTGTAACAAATTCAAGGACAAGTTCAGACTGGTACCACAAATAATCATGCAATTGTAATAAATTAGAAATGCCTGAAATATATGCACAATGTTCTGGAGAAGTATGTAGGCAAGAAAAAAAATGAGCAGGTTGCAGCAGTAATTGGATTCACTTTGCCTTAGTATATGCCCCTAGACTTTTCAAAGAAAAGAAATGTGATATCATATCAAGACTAAGAAGCTGAAAGGCAATTTCCTCTTCAAAGAAGCTGTGGAGCATATACATTCATACACAGACAATGACGGCATTGGGGAAGAGAAAAATTAAATTACCTGAAATGAGAATGATAAATGAAATTACAAAATACCTTACCAGCAAATCCTATGAGAATGGATATTGTGAGATGAAAGTCAGGTGGGATAGCAAGGCCTGGCTTGCTTACTCAGACTGGTCCTCATGTGACAGATAAAGGACCTGTCAATACTGTGAATCAAAGGGATTCCAGAGGTTACTACATGTCCAGTGATTAATTTTGGAATCCAGAGATCTGCTCCCTCTTCCCTTTTCTCCTAACAAAAAGCACAGGAGCTGATTGCTTTTGGATTTGATGTAAAGTAGCACTGCCACAAAAGGTTTGAAGGGCATTTTGGAGCAATGAGTTGCCACAGAATCACAATGTCAGGTATCTCTCTTCTCTTATGGTGACCCAGATTAACCCTTCGTGGCTTTCGATTACTGGAGTTTATTTAATAAGTACCACTATTAGAGCTTTTACCCTACTTGATTATTTCACATATTCATCTCGCTTTCCAAAAGAGTGTCCAAAATCATAAAGAGGTGCTTTTAGAAGAGCTGGGTGCCACTGAGTAGGATCTAAATTATGCAGTCTTAGACTCAGAAGTACTTTTAGGCTGTATTTTTCAAATACAACTCAAATCAATGAGAAAAAGAATGGAATAATTTTAAATCCAAACTCAATGGCACAGTTCAGCTCCAGGTTGTGGGTATCTAAATAGAGGAGCATATAGGTGAGCCTTTAATGAGAGCACTTTGTTCAAATTCACCTTCATAATGTCATTTTTCTCAGTGGAAATTGGGCAGATGCTCCAGAATATCTGAGACAAGAACATCAGACAATGAAAATGACACAGAATATATGAGATGACCCATTGTCATTTTTGCTACTGCTCAAGGCCAGAAGGAGTATCTTACAGGAACTGAAATTACATTAGATACCTATCTCTTTGCAAATAAATAGCACTCTAAGAGTAAAATTCAGGTGTCTCCATTTAATATCTGGTATCTTTTGAGATGCCTTGGGCTAGCAAAAAACATGGTACTGGAAACAAAAATATTTCCAGAATATTAGCTGGAGTTTTTACATACTTGGAAGTGTTAAGATCACTTTTATTCACACCTGTGTACACAGGAGCCTTGCCCTGGGTGTGTAATTCACAGGTTCAAGTATCTTTTATTTCTCAAGACATTCAAACATACATCTTTCACTAATGTGTAAGTTATTTTCAGTGATAGCACAGCCACATATGTTGAACCAGTGCAAAATAATTAAAGCCTGTTTGGCCCATTATTACCATAAGAAGCATTGTTTAATGCCTTAGCAATTAAGTTACCTACCATGAGGGTTTTGTCTGGAAAATAGTTAATTTTCTTCATAGTAGCTGCTCTAGGGCTGTGTTTTGGATTTGTACTGGAAATAGTAGATAATGAAGAGATACTGATTATTGCTGAGCAGTGCTTCTACAGAGTTAAGGTCTTTTTGCCTCTTACAGCCCCTCACCAGCGAGCGTGTGGTGCTCAACAGAATTTGGGAGGGCTCACAGCCAGGACAGCTGACCCCAGCTGACCAGAGGGGTGTCCCATACTCTATGGTGTCATGCTGTCTATAAAACAGGGTGAAGAGGAAAGGGGGAATGTTCAGAGTGATGGCATTTATCTTGCCAAGTAACCATTATACATCACGAGGCCCTGCTGTCCTAGGGATGCCTGAACACTTGCCTGCCCATGGGAAGTATTGAATAATTTTTTTGTTTTGCTTTGGTTTTGCATGCAGCTTTTGTTTTGGTGATTAAACTGTCTTTACCTCAACTCAATGGGTTTTCTCACTTTTACCTTTCCGATCCTCTTTCCCATCCCACCTGGGCAGTAAGTGAGCAGCTCTGTGGTGAGAAGTTGCATCACAACCTATAAAGGCTCAGGTTTTTAATCTGGAATGTGATTACACATTCTATGATGTAATTTTGGATCTTTTGAAGGCCCGATGTTCTTAACAGTGTAGCCAGTGTAGCTACTTACAAAATAAGATCCTACTGAATAAAGTACTAATAAAATCCAATCCAAGGTTTCAGTGACCTTCCTGCCAACAACAGCAATCAGGAAATGTGGTAAAAAAGGTTCACTGCAGGTTCATACATTCATGCATTTTTAATTTACCTATTTCAGCTTTTTATTACATAAACATAATGCAAACATACTTGAAAATTATCATTGCCTGTGTTGTAAATATACTGGTCTCTTTTTGCCTCCTACAAAATCAAAAAATAATTACATTGGTGCAATCAAAGGCTAAAAATTATCTTTCTGAGTTAAAGTATGAAAATTATACAAGACTGCAGAAAAATCACTTTTATTATTTCATGGTTGTAATCTGAAGTCTTTTGCGTCTGTGATAACATATTTTCAAAGATCAGAACAGAAGTGACATTTTGTAGCTAAACTGTTTAACTTCAACTCATCGATAATATCAGACAGCCTTATTTAAGGATAGGGCTTAAATGTTTTCATAAATAGGATTTATGGTGAGATTTTGGTGGAAATTTTCATGCTAGTTCTGAAAAAATTAGTAATGATCATTATTACACAGCGAATATCAAAAGTATTGGTAATGGTGGGAAACTTAAAATGAAATAAAGACACAATAAAAAATATTCTGACATTATGAATTGATATGTTGTGAATTTTAATGGCATGGTCTTAGTTAGCTCATTGGGTTATGCATGGCTACAATATGCCCACTTCTGATGGAGATGCAGTGTAAGTATCAACATAATCTGTTGTGCAAATATCCTGTTTTGTTTACAGCAAACAAAAGACACTAAATATTTTCAAAAATGGTTATTTCAATATATCAGCTGGTTTCTGGGCAAGTATAATAGAATGTTGTTTGCCTTTAGCCACAAATACAAGCCAAATGAAACTAAAAAAAACAAGACAGGAAAAAGGAATTGCCATTTGCACTCAAATAACAATATTGTTTCCTGGCCTCTGCTAGCTGAGGGATCACACTCCTGCTGTTCACAACATGGAACTTTAAAATGAATTTGAGTGAGATAACTTACTGAAGAAATTAACATGATTTGTTGTTTTGAATATCAAAATGAAACCAGCTGCATACAGAAGGAATACAAGTATTGAGCTCTAATCAGCCCAAAAGTATTATCACCTAAATATGCTAATGATAGGAAAAAACTAGTGAATAGTGGATATAAATAAAGTAGCCTTACAATCTATGGTAGATTTAAATTTGTATCCGTCTAAAAGGAAATAGAATTTATTTTATATAAATTATTTCATTTTATATTTATTTTATATTCATTTTCTGCTAACATTATTATTGTAGTTCTAGCAGTTACAAAAACCAGGGTAATTTGTGTGTTTGGAATTCTGCTATCTGAGGATGCTGGAGATGGAGAAAAGTGCTGTAGGACTGAGCATTTATTTGTTTTGTGAGAATCTTAAACGCTTCAGTTTATTTATCAGCGCAGTGAATCCACAGAGAGACTAAATCTGACAGACAAGTCCCAACAAGGATTTGCTCTGTTTTACTTTACCCATGTTTACATGGTAATTTGCAAACAGAAACAAGCGAGCTCATGCAGTGTTACAGACCAGCCTGTCACTAGCCAGGCACTTGTCAGCTCCAACTGGAAAGCCTTGAAGGCAAGATACCCTGGTGCGATGGCTCAGTTTCTGCCTCTGTCTTGTTATTCTGTGCTTGACACTGCTCTTTTTGTGACTAAAGAGTTGTTTGAATTAAAAATAACTTTGGAAAAAAGCTGAATCCTGAGGAGAAAACAAAAGGCTCCAGGTAAAGAGTTACCTGGATCCTGGTTAAATCACTAATGTTAGCACAGCTGGAAAAACGGGGGTAGCTCTCTAGGGTATGCAAGCAAAAGTAGCTCACTTTGACAAAGATGAATGGAACCAAATCTGTTATTGGATGGCTCAGCCTAACACAAGCAGATGTTTTACATTTAATAGATTAATTTAGAAGCTGAATCACTTTGTTAATTCTAAATGTGATCAGCTAACTTCAGGCATTTTTCATGTTTATGTCTTGAGGTCTTTTATTTTAATTTGACCTCAACACTGCAGAAATATATATAACTTCAGCAGAAGCAGCCAGAATATTAAGCACATTATGGAATCAGAGTCAGGATCTAAGTAATATATATGTGCTTATAATAACCACATGATGCTAAATACCTATTCATTCTTTAACCTGCATCAAGTCATGCTTCTTAAGGTTACCCAAAAATATTTTAAAAACTTGCAATCACTTAAGAAAGTCTGAAACATCTTAAATCTGACACTTTTCTCATTTGCTGTTCTCAGCTAGTTTAGTAACAGTTCCAAATTCAAAACCTTCAAGCTTTCTCAGTAAATGTATTTCAAAGACAGAACTTTGAACAAAAGTCATAGAAATGCATTATATTATTGTAATAAATGTAAAGTTCTGCATGCTTAAAATTTATCTGCATCTTTTATTTTAATTATATAATAGACTCACAGAATTACTTGGATGGAAGGAACCTCTGGAGATCCCTTTCTTGATTTCAGACACTGATGTTCTTTTTGAGGCACAAACTAGTAGAGTTTATCAACAAAGTTTTTTCTTCATGGAGACAAGACAGAACCCTTAAGAAATACTGGGAGTGTCACAGAAACTCTTTGCTCTGTTTTAAAGTGACTTTACATCTTGATTTTATCTTTGTGTTTCTTAAGAAGAAAAATATATGTTAGTGTTAAATTACCCAAATCCTGCTTCTGGACTCAAAACTTTAGACAGACTAAAACATAACTATAGGGTTTAAAAAAAATTTCTCCTCTCCCGTGTGTTTTTTTAAATTACAATTATTTTGATGAACCAATTTTCAATGCATCTTTTGGGTAGTGATGACAGCCTTTGAACTCAGTTCCTAAAGAGCAGAGATTCAGCAAAATAGAAACCACTGAATGAAAAAACTGTTTATAGAAGTGGGGTGAGTTGACCACAGTCAGCAGCTGAGCAGCCACACAACTTCTTGCCCACTTTTCTCATCACCAGTAGGGTGGTGGAGAGAATAGAAACAGCAAAAGCAGAAAAGCTTGTGGATCAAGATAAATACAGATCACTAAGTGGGGGAAAGAGGAAAAAACCCATGAAAAACAAACAAGTAATGCAAAAAAAAAAAAAAAAATCAAAACCCAAAAATCACTCAGCACCTCCCACAAGCAAAATGATGCCCAGACAGCCTCTAAGTAATTTCCCCTTTGGAAGACAACAACCTTCCTTTATATACAGTTTTTATTGCTAAATATCACACCTTGTGATATGGACTGTTGTTTTGTCCCATTTATGTCAACTGTCCCATCTGTGTCCTCTATCAGCTTCTTGATTGCCATGTTGTGGTTTAAAACTAGGTGGAAATTAAAGTCCAAGCAGCCCCTTCCCTTCCCCCCCACCTCTTTGGTGATAAAGGGACGTGGTAGAGAATAACACCCTATACATTCCCACACGCTTCCAGGCTCCTCTCCCCTCATGGTAATTGTGCTAAAATCATCTCTGTCCTGGCTGAAATGAAAACACAGCCTCATTCTGTTCACTCAGGGAGGGAAATAATTCTTTATCAATGACCAAAACATTGATGTGTTAGCAATATTCCAAAGGTCCAAACCACAGCACCATATGGTCTGCTGTAAAGAAAGTTGACTTCTTCCTGGTCAGAATCAGTAGAAAGAGTAATTAAAAAAATTACACTTCTAAAAAATACCAGTGAAATTTTATGTACTTAAATACATCTTTTATGTACTTGAAAATAGTCTCTCATAGCGTGCACAGAAGTCAAAGTGGGAAGAACGAGGCAGTTGGATCAAAGTCCAAAGTAACCAAAAGGTATGGTACAATAGTTCTCTATTTTATTTAGTCTATTTTATCCATTTGAAATATGAGAAAAAATTTAACTGTGCTACTTGTAAGCAATTTACAAGTTTTGTATATGAAGACTTGCTACTAAATAGTTCTACGTTTTTTCTAATTTTTATACTTACATATTCTTTATTCATGTCTCCCAACAGATCTTTGCATTCTTTCTTATCAACTACAGTTTATAATTTAGAGTGTACTTTGCTTCAGTTTTCCACTACAACAAGCCTGCCAATGTAAAAAAAAATTAGGAGGAAGGAGATTTTTCTGCAGCTACTGTAAAATCCTATAGCTCCACGTCTTTTAGTACAGCTATACTACTTATGCTCTCTCCACAAATAAGTGTTTACTATTACTACAGCTGTCTAAGAGAAGACAAGAGAAAGCTTGTTCAGTTTTTTCCTAGCCAATATAGACTGGTGCTTCCAAAGGGTAACTAATCTAATTGTATGGAAAGCTAAATCTTGTAGAACTACCTGTGTCAAATCAGCTTGATAACATCTTATAACCTAAAATTTATGCTGTAGGTGGCTGAAGCTGGATTGGGTAAAGCCCACTGTGACTATCTGTATGTGTAACAGAAGAAGTACATTTTATTCCCTCTCAGAATTTTATTTTATTCCCTCTATTTTCACATTTTCTGTTCTGATACTACTGTTTTTCAGAGACTTTTGGAAGAAAATAGACCCCAGGATTTAGGGTTACTGTTTGTCAAGAATTTATGTTCTGATCTTTTCCTGATTTTTTTTATCATCCACGGCACTTTGACATTGGTTTCAGCAAATCTGACACAGTGTGAGGAAACAAACATTATCAGCAACAGAGTATACACAGAACAGAATGTTCCTCTGAAAATATGTATAAAGAATATAATAAAAAACAAAACAAAACATAAGGAGGGAAGTGCATGGAAACTTGAAACTATCACATTTATGTATACAGTGAATGCTGTTGGCTTAACAAAACTTCACCTATTAAATTTATAATAGTTGTAAATGCCAATAAAATGTGTATTGGTATACGTGAAAGTGTACTTGAAAATGTATATCACACTTTCCAGAGGTTCAGGGCAAGTATAATCCACTTGTATAAGAATAGGGTCTTGACATTCTCAGTCACTTATGTTTAGAAGGATATAGAGGATTTCTGCACTGCAAGCCATCATTTGTTGAAAAGTTTTGGCCTCTGCATTTTTGTCGAACATGCATGAAATTTAAGAGCTCTAAAACATAAAAGAAGACCTCCTCCAGGCTTTTTGTGAATATACTAAAGCCAGTCAGTTTGCTAGAGAAAACTGTTAACAAAAACAAACAGTAAGACAAATTGACTTCAACTGTGATGAGAGAAACAAAGCTTTCTTCCAGAAAAAAAAAAAACAAAAACATCATAGTAGAACAATGAGAATGAAGAGAGCCTGAAGAAAAGATCTTGATAGACACCAAAGCTCTGACCTACTCTTTGAATATAGTCTTGCTGATTTTTTATAGAGGGCTTTCTCAGGAGGAAAAGTGCTGACAGCATATGAGAAAGGAAGAAAATATCAATTGTTCAAGCAGCAAGACAAAGCTGGCAGGAGAAAACTTGATCTTACACAGTAGTTTTCCAGGTCAGGCTTACCAAAGTTAAGGCACTTAGGTATGAATTTTAATAATTTTTCTGTAGTATATAAATACAACAGAAGTGACAGGCATAAAGGACTATGGCCACATGAAAGAGCACTTTAATCACAAACCAAGAAAGTTAATAAGTTTTTGATCACAGACTCTTGATATTTGTGACTGAAAGCAGAATAAAACAGCTACAATACCCCCAAACCAAACCACTGCACCCTTGCTGCTTTTCTGTTTTCTTTAATGATCAGACATGGGGAGAACAAATGGTAAGATATTGATGTGGATGTTATGAAGCTTTACTCTTCACTGCTGATTGTCAGCAAAATATTATGATCACCCACTAAGCAGAGATATATTATGCAGTCCTTTCAACAACAGTGCTATTACAATTTTGTTTGTTGATTTAGTTTACAAAAACATAAGAAACTATGGAAATCTAACAAATATAATTCAGCTGGTAGGTTATTTGTGTCAAGATTCCATGTTTTATTGGCCTCATTCTTTTATTGCAGCTTCAGGTGATATAACAGGAAGGCAGAAACATTTATAGACAGACAAAACTTCAGATTATTTCCTTTTCAAAATATTTTAATCTTGCATTGTTATCACAGCTCATCTGAATAATTTGCTAACACAAGGGAGAACAGTGAAATAATGTGAAAATTATATGTCATTATTACAGTTCTTTAACTGAACATAAGATAAAGTATTTTCAATTAGGGGTAGGTGAAATTTATTAGTCCCTCATTAATATTGTTTAGGCAGTCAATGTTTAACAGCTGATATTACATAAACTGTTGCTTACTTGTAGAGATATTAACATGTTAACAATCAGTGAAGTGGTTCCCAGTATTTCATGGCTGCTGTTGAGCTGAGCTGTGCAATGGTTTGCTGTCGGTATCAAAGAGACCTTTGAGGAGTGGAGGCTCCTGCTGGGGTGGAATATCAGACACTGCAACTTGCACGTTTGAACACTACACACAATCCATTGCAGAATCAAAAGCAAAACACTCTTCCCTTCCTGTTATCACAGCTGTCCTCCAGTCTCTGGAGACACACCTTGAGTTTTAAAGACAAAAAAGGTTAATCATAAAGAAGGATAAAATAATAACCTTCCAGCATTATCAGTAGGAGAGCTTGGATTTAAAGGCTTATCACTAGTGGTAAGAGGAACTCAGTTTTATCTGAAATTTTCAGTGGTAATGAAATATGTGACTGAGAGCAATACAATTTAAGCACCAAGATTCAAATGCATTTAGGACCATATTAACTGCAGTTTTGAAATTTAAGGCTCTGTGTATCAGCTTCTGATATTTTAATCAATTTGGTGACCTTCATTTATTGGGTCAATTTTGCTGTAGCTGGTAGTTATAAGGAAACCGTTCTTTATTTGCCTGTTTTCAGCAAGGAAGAACTAACATATATAGTTTATACAAGATGCTGTAATACTAAAATTAAAATAAATTTATTTCTGATTCTTTCTTGACCTTAAAAATAGAGTGTCCATGTACTGAAAAAGACCAAAAAGTGAATAAAAGTCATCAAAATAAATCTGGCAAACAGTTCTGAATTAAAATATGTAAAAATATTTTGGAAAATAAGTAGAGGGATAAAGAAAGGATGTTGTTTTATTGATAAGTCAAAGGAGAAAATAAAAGGAACTAAAGGCATATAGGATACATTCTACTGTGTTAGACAAGAAATGGGCCTGGTAAATCATTCCAAATTAATTGGCTTACAGAGCTGAGACTGTTACTGATGAAAAAAAATATTATAATCCTGAGTTTTATTAGGTTATGATACTGCTTTTTTAAAATTGCACTTTAAAAAGATTTGCAGATAACAAAACCCAATAAAACTCCTTTCTGTAGAAAGGGAGCTTAAATAGTACATTTGGAAAAATCTTTCCTATTTTTTTTTTCTTATGAAAATATACCACTTTCTTAAGTTAGAACTTTTCACAGAAAGAGGGTGTGTGTACCTGCCAGCAGAACTCTGCTATGCTAGATATTTTTTCAAGAGTCTCACACATGATTGCTTCTCAGTTTTAATTTTTTTTCTACAATAGAATCATAACTCACATGAAAAGAAAAATAAAATTTATTTTGTTGTTTTGTTTCTTTCATAATGAAATTACAGGGTATTACTGGGTCCATGTCTTGACTGAATAGCTAAACCAGTTTAATAATTAAAGTCAATACCTTGTAAAAAATCTCTAGATAAATTCTCAGTGTTTGAAAACTTTGTGTAGAGTCTGAAGTTGAAAATTTGCTTAAACCAAGCCATAAAATTGTAGTCAATTAATCACATTGTCATGATCCGACAAGCCATTTCACAATCTGAGTCTATAAAAAAGACATTGCAATAGAAAGTGAGATTCAGGTAATTCGTGTTTTTCTCAGTTAATATTCTTGATTTTCTGTGATTACAAAATATACACAATCTCCAGCATATATAAATGCAGCAGCACTTGATTGCTGGTGGTTTTAGTTGTGGCTGAATCTCAAAGGAACTCTTTAAAAGTTCTATTTTTCCACTCTTTGTCATGTGCAAACAAATATTGATCTGTAAAGTTAATTTACATGCAGACTTAGGAATCTAAATACCCCTTGCCTAGATCTTCAGACAGCTATCTGTATCTTGCTAAAATACCTAAGCTTAGACAAGCTGTGTTATAAGAATATATTAAATTTCTCACATAAGGTCTGTTATGTTCTAGAATTTGAGGGAAGCCACTTGTCCTCTGCATGACACTTTTTCAGACTGCATTTTGGTTGTAGTGATAGTTATCTTTTTGTATAGGAGATAAATATTTAGAATTTTTTCCTGAGATCAAGACAGTGTGTTTATAGGTTTTCATGATGAATCCCATACATCTCAGGACAACAGAATTTCGTTAAAAAGAATCATTCTGTAAAAATGG
Source organism: Zonotrichia albicollis (assembly GCF_047830755.1). NCBI lineage: Eukaryota > Metazoa > Chordata > Aves > Passeriformes > Passerellidae > Zonotrichia > Zonotrichia albicollis. The sequence continues at coordinate 86,380,224 of NC_133820.1, read as the reverse complement.
ATGTACAAACCCAGCCACTGAGCAATCAAGTATCCAAGGGTAACCGAGACCAGACATAAATGAGGAAAGGGGAACCTTTTTATCTCCCGTGCAGCAACTTTTTAATGATGTAAGAATTTTAACAAAAAAAAAGCTTAGTGTATAAATTACTCACGAAGTTCTGGCTAAGGCAGTCACATGCAAAAGGACAGTTCTGGCTCTTCTTTTGGGTTTGTTATTCTTACAATGGTCTAATAAATAATAGATGCTCAAGATACAATTATTTGCCATTTCCTCTCCCATAAGGACACTCAAGCTTTTCATGCAAGTATTTTCTGTAAGTTTTCCAGGTCCAAATTAGAGTTGTTGATTAAATTAAAAGGAATTTTTGGAACTGAATTAATATGGCAAAGTCTACCTTATTTTTTTCTTTAAAGACAAATAAAGTAGGTATAAAGATTGGTTTAGGTTTTTTTAATTGCCAGCAGTCATTGAAGGAAAGAGTGGGAAAGTAGCTTATATGTGAAGACAGGTAACTTTTCACAACTGTACTGCAAGCTTGCTAAATTAATGCACTTAATAAGACACAGGAATTTTTTCACTTTCTGATCATGTCTCTTGGGACCAATTATCCAACTAGAATAAATCAATAGCTTCTATGAAGGAAAATATTTCTGCTGTATTTTTTTCACTAGAGGTGGAAAGTAATTTTATTTCTCCTACACTGGGAGGAAGGTAATGGCTGACAATACGCAGCTTGAATATCTCCAAGGTAGGGACTCTGGCAGTTGTTTTGGTGTGGTTTTTCACTGTGTCTAGGAAACTTTCAGCCTGACTCTTGATCAGGGTTTCTTGCTGGATATCAGACATAATGATAGAATAAATGTTTTCAGTCTTTGCTAAGCTAATAATCTGAGTGAGAGAGATGAACCAAAAACTGAATTAGTGAATGTTGAAGCTGTTTTGGAGTTAAGGAAATAATGGAAATTATGAGCAGATTCAACAAGTGAGAAGATAGTTTAAGAATTCAGAAAAGAGAAATAATTCAGCTTAGAAAACAGAGGAAAAGACTGTGTTGCCAAAGAGATACAGGAATCATCTTTAATACTAAAATAAGAGCTCTGCATTTTGATACATTTGCATGTGGGACTCAAAGCTGGTCTTGTATTTTTTTAAAAGGAAAAAACTGCTAGGGAAAATTTCCTTTGTGTAGACATTTCATGCAAAATACAGTTGAAAAATATTCAGATTATACATACACATCTAATTTCAAAAAAATTATAAAATATTAATTTTAAATTTTGATGCATATTATTGGAATAAATATCTTCCAGTTAACAAAATAACAAAAAAATCTGTAAAAAATAAGATTTCTAAGTATTTTGAACATGTGAAATTCTTCACAAACTGTTGTAGTGTGTTTTAAGTTTCTCAGTTTGCTCCCCCATTTTATGTACTGTACCCTCCTTTGTTCTTTGTAAATGGTTCCTCTCTCCCCAGTTTTTCCTGCCACTGCCTCCTTGCCAGTTAAGTTGCCTGGTTACCATACTATTTTTAGTTGCTAATGTTACAGTTTGTAGAACCGCTCCTCCCTCATCCCACCTTATAATAGATGTTTTCTCCTCCCTAGGCCCAGTCAATCACCCCCCACTCCTCCCAGGTTTCGAGAACCTTCTCCTCTCTGGGGGTTGTGGTTGGCTGTGGTCCCGGGGCCCCTCCTTTACTTTGTATTCGTTGGTTTCTGGTGTATGTCAGTTATGTTCAGTACCTCCCTTTGAGTTTCCCCATTGGATAGCTGAGCTCCCCTCCTCTCTCCTCCCCTTCCCTTTAAAACCTTGTCTCTCCCCCTGTTCGAGGCCATTTTGCTGGTTGGTGCCCCTCCTCGTTGGTGCCTCCGGATCACCCAATAAACCAACTGTTCACCCCCAGCAAGTGGTCACCTCCTCTATCGTCTCTCGTGCGCCACTCCGAGCTCTTCCTCCAGCCCAGCCTGAGGCCAAGACCCCGAGGGGGGCTGGCTTCTTATGCGCAGGGGCGTTGGCCTTCTCACCCCTCATGCTAGCCGGATCTAGGGCCGCTTACGCCCTCGCGCAACAAACTAATATCTTATTTCTAATGTTTCATAGATATTTCTAATATCTATGGGCCCAGTTTGTAAGGACAATACTCATAATAGATTGCAAAGTTTCTGGGAGATGGGAGGTGTAAGAGTTTTCTTTTAAAAATTCCTTACAGAAAAAAGGTTTAACATCTTTCTACTCACATTTATAAAATGTTTTTAAGGAATAGAATCTGATTTGTAATATTTAGAGACTGAACTGATTATGCAAGGTGAAAGATAAAGGAAAAAGTAAAGGAAATAATGTTACTTGAACAAATCACTGGCAAAGAGTTATCAGGAATTTCTGAAGTAATGAATTCGAGGTGCCGGGAACAATGTTAACACATTCTAAAAACTGCTTTTTTATTGAAACATGATTAATTTTTTAATATTAAAATATCCCTGATTCCAGTAGACATGAACTAGAGTTGATATACCAGTGAATTTTTAATTTAGTATGGAAAGATTCATTATTATTTATATTCATTCATAATACATTCATTATTAATTAAAAAAGTTAAATGGGAGCTGAATCCAGGTAAATTCAGAGCCTATGTCAGATCACTAATGTTAATTATGCAGACACAATTAAAATAGGTGATATCATTTCATATGACAAAAATAATTACTTTACATTGGTCCATTATGAAAGCTATTTTCATATCCCAAGTGTCTTGCAACACCATTTCATTTAAAATAAATTATAGTTCATACATCTGACCCATCCACCTTTGAAGACCCTTGTTTATTTCATGATGAGGTGGAAATAGCACAGAAATTTTATTAGGCCTCCATTGATAATCAATCTAAGGTGGATCTAAGATGTTTATTAATTGCTACAATGATATTTAAACTCTGTTTCAAATCTGTTTAAAAAAAATAAATTATTTTCCTTTGCTGACAGTACTATCTGTTAACAATAATAATTAAAAAGTGAGTACAAACAGAAGGTGAACACTATTCTAAACATTTGTGGTTTATATCCAACTTTTAACTCTAACCTCATCCTGAATATCAAGTCTAAATTATTAACCACATATGCCAAAGTAGTAATTTCATTTTTCTTTAGTGACTAACTGTAAACATTATTCTTCAAGTGTATTTTAAATATTTTATGAAAGAGAATAAAATTTTAACTGAACAAGTCCTCCTGCCTCAGGGTAGGTTTTCTTTCTCTGATTAATGCAAGTAGTTTTCTTCTGTGACGTTTCTAAGAAGTACTTTTGTCCCAACCACCACCAAGAGTGTCACTACAGATTTTTTTGTTCTTTAGACTGTTTGAAAAATATCTTTTTTCCCCCAATTGATCTTTACTCAAATTAAAAAAAGTATTTTTTCTTTATTTGTGTTCAAATTGTACAACTCATTCCTGGGGAGAAAAAAAAGTATGTAGAAAATGTCTAGAAATATTCAAGAAATACTGAACCAAAGAAGGCTGGTATATTAAAATATACAGATGTAAAATCTATTTTAAGAAGTCCTAATCTCTCTATTAATGAAATGAGCAGAGGATCCTGGAGGATCTGGAAGAAAGAAATACATCGTATTTGTTGTGGTTTTCTACATTTTGTCAAATCATATCATGCTGCCAGAATCAGAATATTGGGGTAGGTTAACTTTGTTTTGAGCTTCTAGTATTGGGATTATATATGTTAAGATATATGTATAGTTTGAGAAATGTTTTAGGAATAATGAAGACAACTAAGAGCAAACAACCTGCTGAGTCAAAAAGTTCATTTAGCATAATAACTTGTCCTGACACAATTGTGGCACCAGTAACTACAACTGATATCCTGGAACAGTAAAAACCAGGGAGATATATATGTATATATATATACATAAATTTTCATTATACACATATGTATATATTTTCATTATAGTTTCTTGCTTTACTGAAAACACAAACAGAAATCAGTTAATAGCACTCTCCTTGGTTAGTTTTATAATTACTAAATATATCAAGCAAGAAAAAATAATATGCAATTTCTATTAATGTTCCTTTTTTCAGGGAAACAGCAAAAACCTTTCATGGAAAGCCTGTCCCAGAAAGCAGGAAAACAGACTGCCCCTACCCAGACTAAAGAGGGGTGTGTGTATATGTACAAACTAGGTTTATTTTTTGTTCCACAACTTCAGCCAAAGAGAATGTCTCATAGAGAAACCAGTATTTGCTCTGTGAAGTATAACTTGTGAGACTGAATAAAATATCTGTTCATATGGGTGAGTGAGTGTTCTGGAGAAGTTTTGGAATGCAAGGAGAAAAGATGCTGAATGGAGATAAAATTTCTCTCTTTCACAGTTAAAGTATTGGGCTCAAATTTTGTAAAATTTAAAATACTCTTGTGGCATCCAAATCTCCTCATGAACCTCTTTGTCATATCCCTACAAACAAACCTGAAAGCACACAATATAAGTAATGTGTAAAAACTAGCCCCGAGGCACCATTTATCTGGTGAAATTATTGCCTGAGGAGTAATTTTGTTTTAATATTGCAGTGTTTTGATGCTTTTAATACCTGTGTAACTTCACGTAAATCCATAAATGTCTGAATGACTCTTCTCATAATATGACACAACTTGCTCAGATGAACAAGCTTCCACCTGAAATATCAAAGGCACAGAACCAGAGAATCATACTATATCTTGAGTTAGAAACTTCCACAAGGATCAAGTCTAGCCACTGACCCCACACAGGACCATCAGAAGAATCACACCGTGTGCCTTAGGCTGTTGTCCAAATGCTGTTTGAACTCTGCGAGTCTGGTGCTGTGACCACTGCCCTGGGGGCCTGTTCCAGCGCCCACCCACCCTCTGGGTGAAGAACATTCTTCTAATATTCAGCTTAAACCTCCCCTGGCACAGCTCCAGGCCATTCTGTCAGGTGCTGTCAGTGGTCACCGCAAGGAGAGATCAGTGCCTGCCCCTCCCCTTCCCCTCATGAGGAAGCTGTAACCGCAATGGGATCTCCCCCCAGTCTCCTCCAGGCTGAACAGACAGAGTGACCTCAGCTGCTCCTCATACAGCTTCCCCTCTAGGTTCTTCATCATCTTGGAAGCCTTCCTTTGGACCTTCTCTGATAGTCTAATATCTTTCTCATATAATGGCACCAAAAACTGCACACAGGACCCAAGTGGGCAGGGCACAGTGCAGAGCAGGACAACCCCCACCCTTGCCCAGCTGGAAATGCTGTGCCTGAAGCACCCCAGGACACAGGTGGCCCTCCTGGCTACCAGAGCTCACTGTGAGCTCTCCAATATGTTGTCAACCCACAGCCCCATATCCCTTTCCATTACACTGCTTTTCACATCTCACTCCCCAGTGTGTACATACATCCAGGATTACCCCATCCCAGTTGCAGAACCTGGCACTTGCCCCTGTTGAACTTCATACAACTGGTGAATATCCAGCCCTCTAATTTTTCAAGGTCTCTCTGCAGGGCCTCCCTCCCTTCCAGGGACTAAAGAGCTCCTCCCGATTTTTATTATCTGTAAACCTACTTAGTAGCTCTTCCAGTCCTGCATCCATCTCATTTATGAAGATATTTAACAACACAGGGCTGAGGATGGAGGCCTGAAGAGCCCCACTGGTGACAGGTCACCAGTCTAAGGTCACCCCATTCACTGAAACTCCTTGTGCCCAACCCATGAGGCACTTGGTCACTCATCACATGATGTGTTTACCCAGCTGTGGGCTGGACATTTTGTCGAGGATTCTGTGAAAGGCCGTATTGAATGTTTTATTGAAATCCATCAAGACTGCATGAACTGATACACCACTGATAAGGAATATTATAGAAAAAAAAGCGCCAATTTTTAATGAGTGCTGCTTAAGCCTTGTTGAATTGAGAGGAAGGGAAAAAAAAGTAAATAAATTTGAACAGGGAGCAAAATAACTGCACTCTAAAGAAGCATTAATTGTTCTTGATATTTTGACTAGCAGAAAATAAGTAGATAAATATAAAGGAAAAGATTTTAGTACCACATTTTAAATAGGCTGTCAAATTTCACAGTGCAGTTACACTTCAACCTGAGTCTACATATAAAGGAGTGAAGAGTCACTGTGAAAGCTGCCCATGCTACATTTTTTAGACCGCCAGACTCTTCTAACAGGAAGAATTCAGAAAAATTTTTCGCTTCCACTAGACATAGAAGGAACTTAGATCACAGAATCATAGATTCATTTAGGCTGGAAAAAACATTCCAGGTTATCAAGTCTAACCAATGGACAGCTTGCTTAAAAGAGGTACCGATTATTTTTAGATAGCTGGCATTAGAGAAGGTCATTCCTATGCCCTATATTGCTCCTTCTTTTCAGAGCAAATGGAAAACAAAAATGTGTCTTCTTTACCTTGGTTATAATGCACCAGCAGATGACATAGATGACATAGAGATTGATAAAAGTAATGTTAACCTCAAATGCCACTAGTCCTGAACATTATCAAGCTATCGCTTCCTTAAGATAAGAATTTTTGCTTGTGTAGATCAAACTTTCTATGCAAGAGAAATTAGAAATGTGAAAGCTGTGCTTTAGGTTATTGTATTTCTCCATTAGCCATATTGATGTAAGTTTTGTCCTGAAGAATCAATGACTTGAAGAACAGCCAGCCAGACTTCAAGTACAGTGCATTTGCTAAATTGGTTTCAGTCTCTGCTCTTTCACCATTTTCTACCCACCACACAATAAACATTTCTATTACACCTATGCATGTAGCCAACTGATTGCTTGTTGAAGATATTAGACATATATCTGGAGAGATCCTCTGAGGATGCCAGATTGATCATGGTGTTTTTAAGGTATAGTGCCCCAAAAACTAATACCTTAAAAGATAAATGCTAGTATTGTAATGCTAGATACACCAGTAAAATAATTCCCACATGCTCTCTTTAACAGAAGCAAGATTTCTCCTTGTCTTTTATAAAGCTGTTTATTGGGATTAGGTGTCAAGGTTTTGGGGGTGGGTGAGCTGCAGGGATGGCCTCTGCAAGGAGAGAACAGAGCTGCCCCAAACTGGACACAGCTGGTTCCAGTCAGCTCAAGTGGACAGACCCCAGGACATGGCTGAGCCCAGGAAGCATACTTAAAAAAGAAAATAATCAGTATACAGTGGTTGTGAGGGAGCAAATTGCAAAACTCTGTGATCACCAATGTCAGAGAAGGAGAAAGGGCTCCATGCTGGAGCAGAGAAAAGTGTGAGATTGAAGGACTATCACAGAAGAAATACTATTAGCTGTCTGCCAGATCCAGTACCCATCACCCTGTGCCATATGGTAGAGGGAAGAAGTGTAGGAAATGCAGCAGGGATATCGAATGAAGAAGGACAGGTGAAAACCAAAATGGATTTTGAGGTTTTGGCACTTTTTTCTTACCATTCTTCTTCATTTTTTAAGTGGCAGTAAATTAAATTACTTCTCCTCAAATTGTCTTGTTTGCCTGTGATCACAATTGGTAGGTAAACACTGTTTCTTTATCTTGACAAATGAATTTTTCTATCTCATTTCTCCCACCATCTTACTGAAGAAACCACCTTGATGGGGCAGCTAGCTAAGTGCAACCCACCGCAATCTTAAATATCAAACAGTCCTGGAAGTTATTCCTTTCTCTTAATTATGATTGGCATTGATGCAATACAAATACATTGCTCAGTGAGCTATTAAAGCTGAAGTTCATGAGAGTAAGAGGTGTTCTTAGAATACTGATGCTGCAGATGACATATATTTCTGATAAATTAGGAAACACGTATTTTAAGTCTTAGTTGAACTGGAGATGTTCAACTAAGAGATCTCCCATTTTTTTTTTTTTTTTAATAAAATGTTATTTCAGGAATTCGTCTAATGCCTGTGTGGAAAAATGGCTGGGGATAAAATTAGCATTCCTTAACAGAAGTTACAGTGGTACAGGAATTGTAGAGAGAAATGTAGTTGCTACTCCCTGAATGGAACACTGTTGCCATACTCACAGCCTGTTCCCTGATTGTGACGGTGTTCACAGGGGTTCTTGGATTTGGGAAGAGATAAGGATCTGACTCCATGTTTCAGAAGGCTTGATGTATTATTTTATTATATATATTACATTAAAACTATACTAAAAGAATAGAAGAAAATGCTTCATCAGAAGGCTAGCTAAGAACAGAAAGGAATGATAACAAAAGTTTGTGGCTTGGACAGAGAGCCTGAACCAGCTGGGCTGTGGTTGGCCATTAATTACAAACAACATCATGAGACCAATCACAGAACCATCTGTTGCATTCCACAGCAGCAGATAATCATTGTTTACATTTTGTTCCTGAGGCCTCTCAGATTCTCAGGAGGAAAAATCCTAAGGAAATGATTTTTCATAAAAGGATGTCTGCAAAACCTGATGATTATTCATACATGCAATGTGCAACTGTAAGCACCCACCAAGGGTGATGGAACAAATGCTGGAGCAGAGTGGAGATACCTTGGCCGGGCTCTGTTGAAACCCCTGCAAGGAGTGGAAGTCGAAGGTACTTTGCAGAGAATCTGTTAACGAGGGGAGAAAGAAGATTTCCTGCTGCTGAGCTGGAACTTGTGGAATTTCTCTCTTGAGATGAACTTGCTTCACTATACCCTAATTGTAATATTAATGTGCTTTATGCCAAAGTTACCCACCTCCAAGGTATGACCACACCTCACTGGGCATGCCTGCTGTGGTTTTTTTGACTGTATCTTTAAAACTGAAGTGAGAGAATTTCACACCAATCAGTAACAAAGGTATGCATGACTAGAGTGATTCAAACTCCACCTACACATAACAAAATAGTATAAAAGTAAGTTGAGAATAGGGAAAATTTAAAGGCTCCATTGTATGTGCTGGAATCAGTTTATGGACTGAACTTGTCTTTTTCCCCGTAGGGACACCTATTGGGTAAGAACCACAATTTATGCATGCCAAGCACTTCTATTGGGGATTAGAGCTTCTCTGTGTATTGCTTTGAATATATTTTTGAAATCAGATACTATTGCCAACAATCCTCAGTGCATTTGTATCCCAAATACAGGGGAAAGAGCCACTGAGGGCTCTCCCTTATGCTGCTGGTGTGTGTCCATGAATAAATCACTTGAACCATCCCCCAGTCAATTCGGATTTCCCAGTGAAGTGTCCCCATAATAGGACACTGACAGACTGGTCAGGCGTCTCAGCTTTCCTGGGGTGTGGACAAACAAATCAATCATTAAATGGTTGAAGAAATCCCTTCACACTAAGGGTTGAGAAAATCTCCCCCTTCCACATGACTCAATGCCTATTTGGATCAACCTTAGGTTTTAGCATTCATGAAAACCTCTGGGAATGAATGCGAGACCACAATAATATTTTGTATTTGCTATTTCCTGTTTCTGGTTGCTTTCTTTAAAATTATAATTATCACCTTATAAATTTCTATCATTGTTCCTAGATCTCAAATTTAATAACAGTATCAGTTCTTTTCTAGACTGAGGCTTTTTAAAATATTTCTAGCAGAAAAGTATGAAATTTTCATGTGACTATGGAGCAGGAAGGAAGCAAATGCAGAAAAGAAGTTTTGTCATCATATAGAATATTACACTAGAAACTTAAAAGAATTTCTGGCATCTCTGAGAAAGTATTAATTATCTGCTCTAATTTAGAGATCCAGATATGAGCTACCCGTTTGGTCTTTTCATCGCCAGTGGTGAGAAATACGTACCTGCAGCTGGGAACTTTTTTCATCTTACAGTACTTTTTTAAAAAGTTTGATAAATACCTTCTTGAGAGTGTGTGCTTCTCTGCATTGACTATCTAGCTGTAATAGACATTTCCATTTTTTGCATTAAATAAACCTTGCTTGTGATAGTTTTTTCAACATTTAGAGGACATTTGTTTTAATCTATACTAGACAGTGGGTCCTTAAACTAGTTACTTTAGCTCCTTTCAAATCAAACAGAACATAGATACTCAGCCAAAAAAACTCCACTGAATATGAAAACCACTGAATATGAATATGTTCCTTCCTTCTGGAAGGAACAATTTTCCTCAATTTCTTAAAGGCATGGTGTGGATAAAAAACATTGGTTGCAGTCTCTTCCAGATGAAACTTATCCTCTCTGTTGTGGTAAAGGACAAAATTAGTAATGGCAAGCAGACTAGTTACTCTGCTGCAGCCTTTGAAGAAATGCTTTAGGAGTGCTGCATCTAAACAAATTAAAATTTAAAACAGATTATTTTTGGTAGCGTTGGCTGAGGGGAAAAAACTATTAATATACAACGCATAGTGTTGCAAATTTTTTTATATGCAAGACCAAATTCACTTTTCTGCTCAGCTGCTGTTTATTGAAATATTATGTGGGTCAAGAAAATAACGTATCATTTTAATTCTTTGCTCAGTGTATCAGTGCAGTGGTGCTGTGAATGTTCTAGCAGTCATCTCTAAGTCCACTAGCTGAGAATAACAGAATTTTAATGCTCTGCAGCCAGATTCACATTCCAGAGTATCGTAGACATGACCTCTTTTACAACACCTGAGATTTTTACTGCATCAGAGGGTCACAATGGCAGTGAGCATAGCAATAATTCAACCTTTAATGTTTCATATAGTAGGGGAGAAAGTCTTTATCAGATCCTAGATATTTGTTTTGTTCTTATTTGCATACTTATTTCTAAAGGAAACTTCAATGGAAATCTGCTATTTTTGTATTCATAGAAATGTGTTTAGTCACTTCAGTTTAAGGTTGAAGACCAAAAGATTATACACACCAAGATCCTTTAGAATGGCAGTTGTGTTTACATTTCCAATTAATAAATTAGAGCTATGAAATACCCATGTGCAATGATGCTCTTACTTGTATTCATGTCCTGATGAACAGATGGGAAAATGATCTGTTCCTTTCAGTGTTATTGCTGCTTCAGTTACCATAATAATTTGATTACTATTTCTGGCTCAAAGTACTCATTCAAAAAGAAAATAATTGTATCTTGACGTGGGAGATTAGACTTTGAGGGACAAAACCACACAACACCATGTTTTGCACTTGCTGTATAGAATCTAATGCCATATTTCCCCTCTGTATATATTAACCTGTTTTCAATATCAATCTTTGATCAATATCTGGGTAAAATTAATCTTTGATTTCAGTGAAATCAACCATGACAACCTCAATTTCATTTAGAAGCAATCATTTCTTGGGCAGATAAGTAGCCTTAGAAATGCATATGAGCAAAAATCAGTGACTTGTGCTGAGTCAGTTATAAGTAGAGACCAAGCATGCTTTCAATATTCAGACCTATATAGGATTATATAATATAAATTGCACCTGAAAATCTCCCAAACTGGGAAACCAATAATTTGTTCTTCATTTAAGACTTTTGGCTCCTAGTCCAGCTCCACTGCCCTTTCCACTATAGAATTCTCAACTTAATGATTTCTTACTTAGTGGATGAATTCCACATATTTTCTAAAAAGGGATTTGAATATGATTTATGTGAAAAACTCATGACAAAAAAGAAGATATTTGTAACAGCTCAAATTAATTATTTAATTCAGCCGTTTAGAAAAACAAACAAAATAATCTCAGGGAAAATTATTTCCTGTTTTCCAATCTATACAAAATTCATGGAAATGAAAACAAAAATATCTCAGAGAATTAGCTATTGCAAGTACCAAGTTCTGTCTTTATGAAATGCCAGTATTTGATGTAAACTCATTTAATAAAATGTCGACCTAAAAATAGATATTTTTAGAAGCCGATCTTTCCTCAAAGGATTTGTTAATACAATGAGTCTTTGATCCAACATATGAAACATTAAGGTCAAAGTCAAGAGACTTAGGAAGAGGGACATTTGCAGTGATACACTTCTCTGGTAAAATTAGTTGAGATGACAGTTTTGTCAAAAAGGAGAAGTGTAATCGTTCAGCCGTTTCTTCTTTTTGATGCTATTGAAGGTCTTTATAGTGTAACTTACAGAGTATGCCCCAAAAACTTTGGATCTATTTAAAACCTTTTAAAAAGTTTTATCTCTTTTGTTTTTAAAATAAATTTCTTTAAATTAAAATGGATTTTATTTATTTTAGAGACAGTCAAATTTAGGGGAGCAGGAAATATTGGAAATCCTTAGAAATGTTGGAAGACAAAAGTGCTCAGATGTATTCCCAAAGAATTGATACCTTTTAAGGTTAATTGAATCTTTGAAAGGGGGAGATTTAACTGAACTCCATGGCTGCAGTGGTTGCACAGGTATAATCTGCTCCCATCAGAGGAGACAGCTATATTATTTCATTACAGACCTATTGGTTCTTAAACTTCGATTTTAATGATCATTCCTGAATACAGCTCCTCAATCTTCCACAGGTCCCAGGAAGGACAAGGATATTTCTACAAGGGAAAGATCAATCAGAGACACTTCAAAGGAGGAAACCCATAGAAAAAAAAAGGATAAGGAAAAAAAGAGTCGTATCACAATGACATTATAGATCTCTTTAAAAAAACAAAACCAGCTCCACTTTACACTGGAACAATCCTTTGCTTCATGTTGTAGTTCTACAATTCTCTCTCCCATTTGTGTCCCAAATTTTATAGCTTCCATTGGTTGTTTATAAGATCTCCTCCTTTTAGTGTTGTTGCATGTGGAAGTGTCCTAGCAAAGCTGGTGTTGGTCAGTCAGACAATAAAAAACCTACGGGTACATTGACAAAAATTGAGCTTTACAGGACTGCCAAACAAGAGGAATTTTGTGTTGGTATTTGTTAATTAATTTCCTTGTTTAGCTATTTCCTTTCAATCCTGAAAAAATAGCAATATTCACAAATTACATAAATCCTTTTCAAAGAAAGTTTCTGGAAAAAAGACCCTCTTTTCCCAGAAATAATTTATGCCAACTAAAAGCATTCTTTACTGTGGGGTATGACAATTTCTTTAAAAATAGTAACAGGATAAATTCTAAAAAGTAAGGGAAAATCACCAGTTCAGTTCTGTGTTGGGTCAGGATGCAGAGTAAAAGAAGCACTTAGTTCAGTGGAGACTTTCCTGTGTAAATCTTGCAGGGAGATTATAATCACTGGCAGGAAGATGCTGAGTGAAAGGCTAGACAGATAGCAGCATCTTGAAGAAATCGATTACCCTGTTACTGGATTACATTCAAATTGTAGGCCCATTGGTTGTAGGCATTTGATTAGTTATGGTATTTTATGCTCTCAATTTTTTTGTAGATTTGTGGTCAAGAAATGCAACGGATACATAGAAACATACCAGAATAAATAAATTAAATTCCTTAGGTATAAAAAAAGTAATTCAATTTCTTTTTGAATTTTTGGGTAACCATTTTTACTACTTTCTGTGGCAATTCCGGATACTGAGATTTTTGGATATACATGAATGAGGGATGAACATGAAGTATGAAAAATAAAAATTACCATTCTGAGACAAGAATTTCTATCCATCCATATCTGTAATATCTATCTATATGTGTAGTTACATTTATGTATATGTATGTCTCTTTCTTTTCAAAGTAAAAGAAAAAACCAATAGTTGATGCAACAGAAATTATTCAATTTTTAATAAATGAATTCATTATTATTCTATAGCAGAGGAAGTGCTTACCAATGCATATTTTATGATCCTGCACATTAATTCTATCATTCAGAAATGCTGAGGTTATATTCCAGATAAAATATAACTCTTCCCATTTGGCACCCTAATTAAGGACAGGTTTGAATTCACCTTGCAAAACGCATTAACATTCTGACTTGGAGGTACAGGTCAAATGTAAATTACCTGGCAATTATGGCTGGGAGTCCAGAAAGTGCCAGCTTAGAGTGCCTGGAGACTATTTTTGTTGACCTCATTAGGAATATTTTAAGTGAATACATAAACATGAAGACAAAATATGGAAAATCTTTTTATTTTAAGTTTTCAATTAATAAGTCATGTTGATATTGGCTTCATCAGAAACACTGAAAACTTTTGAAAAAAAGTATTAAGTACTATCTCTCTTTTCTCATCTTAATATTATTAAGATGAGAAAGGAAAGATAACAGATATTTTATATATCATCTCAGTGCTATAATACAATGAATTCCTAAGGTTATACACTGGTCATAAGTAGAAATGTAAAACCTAAAGTGTTTTTCCAAAATTAGCATAAGAATATCTGTACAGATACAAGCTTCTCTAAAGAGCCACAGAATTTTAATTTTATACGTATACATAGGTGTGTATATATATATGAATATACTTCTATACACACACAGAGTGTGCTTTCTGTTTTCCCACTACTAGCAGGGTTTTAAAACGAAGGAGTTCTTTGCTTTGCTTTGTTTTTCTCTTATCTCTTGCTTTGCCTTTTGATGTGCCTCTTGCCCAAAGTTGTGTTATTGTACTGGATTATTGAAATCACAGAAGGTACCAGACCAAGTAAGATGTAGTTTTGCAAATATTTAGTGGTCAAATACTGATCTTTTTGAATCAAAATAGGTCTAATGCAGAGATCTTTGAACAAAAGTGTAAACCCTGTTGGGTTTCTGAAGTTAAATAAATTAAAAAAAGATTTTCTGAAGTCATCAAAACTAATAT